>NC_061115.1:77321271-77621271 GCF_002878395.1 Capsicum annuum | reverse complement strand
TTATATGCAGGAGGCTATGAGATGTCTTAGGCATAGTTTCCCTTTTTTCAGTATTCATGTCATGCCAGTGAGCAGTCAGATTTGTATAGCTTATTTTCTCATCTTTGCATCTGATCATGCTATCAAAAATCTTATAGAATCTAGCTATTTCAAGGTAGAACCTCCTAGTAGTTGCAAGTTCAGTTCATCTCATCCATCATGCATTAGTTTTAGACTCCCAAAGTTTATTTATAATCTAGTTCGTATCTTCCTTATGCATCACCTAGCATCTCCGTAAGGTAAGGTTCTTAGAGGGACATAGCATCCCAAGGGGGAGATACTCCACTTTTCTTTAATGCTCTCATGCCTTAGATCCTTCCATTTCTCATTGCATAACAAATTCAGTCTAGAATAGAGGGTACTTATAAGTAGACCCTCAAGTTAAACCACAACTGTAGGTTAAGTATTCAGAGGTTCAGTTTAGTTCATGATGTTCAGTCTATACGTCATATAGCAGAATCAGTCATGTTCTCATGTTTTAGTTCAATCTCAGTGACTTTACCATTGCATGTTCAGTCGCATGTTCGTGAGTCAGTTCAGTCATGTATTTACGCATCAGATAGTTATGGTTAGCTTATTAGTACTTTCAGTCATGCATTCACGTATCATGTCAGTCATATAATTATGCATTAGATATGCATGGATTAAACTTATCAGTTAAGCATTAGAGATGCATTCTTAGTTTGAGAAACTCAGTTTATTAGAACACTCAGTCCTATATTCATATATCATTTACCCATGCATCAGATATGCATGTACAGTATGATATGCTTAGTTTTACGTTATGTTAGCCAAGAAATCATGATCAGTCATTCATGTTATATATTCGTGTAAGTTTTCTTTTCACTCATCTCAGCCAATATCATTCGAGGATGAATGTTCTCAAGGGAGAGGCATTGTAATACCCCATATTTTGGAATAGAATGAAAATCCATTATTCCTATGCATGGATGTTTCAAAAGCCTAAAATACTTTAAAAATTTAGTATGTTAATCAATTATGTAATGTGGGAATCTATTTGAGCATGAATTTAGATCATTGAGGTCCCCTAACTCAAGTACAAGTTGAAAGCTTTCCTATCATTCAAGTTTTAGTGAGCGTCAAAACTTGGATCAAATTCAATGGACCATAACTCGTTGTATATGACGAACTGGGTCGTTTACTGTATATCAAATGAAAGTAAATCGAATAATATTTCCAACTATACCAATTTCGCCTAAATCCAATATCGGAGCAAAGAGTTATGCCTATTGTACTCCAGCATATCAGGCTGCAAATAGTATGATAACATTCATGATAGCTTATCACGATTGTGATGCCATATCACGAAGGTCGTCAGCCTTAGGGAAAAACTAGATCCTATGTGATGACATTCGTGATAGACTATCACATTTGTGATGCCATATCATGAATGTCGTCAACCTTAGGAAGAAACCAATCCCTAAGTGACGACATTCGTGATACCTTATCACATTTGTGATGCCTTGTCATGAAGGTCATCAGCTATTATTTTTAGCAACTAGGAAATTATTTCATAAAGGTATTTTGGTCCTTTTCTTTACTTTCCACGACTTATAACCCTAAAGAGGTGTAATTTTTCCCATTTTTCTTTAGTTAAGCATCTCAAAAACCCTCTTTTATACTCTCAACCACAAGATTAGGGTTTCCATCAAACTCATATCTCAAAATCAAGATACAATCTTTTTTCAAAGATAATCAAGAATTAAGTTTTCAATCCAAGAACTCTCCAGCAAATCATTAAGGTTTCCTTTCTAAGGTATGCGTGTGTTCATTCATAGACTTTTTTCATCCATAAAGTTCAAGAACCCTTTTCTAAAACTATATATTAGGGTTTTCATGTTATGAATGCATTGTTGATCATGTTTATGTGTTGAATGATTCCAAGATAGAATATTTATGTGTTATTGTGAATCTATGACATCATATGAGTTGAAGACAAGTATGTTTTATTATTTATAGTGAGTAATTGTATGATTTACACCTGTGCATAAGTTGTGCATGTAAAGTGTTTGATAAACTACCTAAGAGTCTAGAAATCATGCATTATAGCTAAATTGTGAAAGGATTAATGATAGGCCTCGATGATTCAATGTCATCCATGTTGATAATCTGTCTTGTGAACACTATTGGATTACAAATGAACTAGTCTTATTGAATTTAGCTATGCTTACTTGCAAAACTCACTTATGTACAAGATATAGAATACCCATGTACTTCATGAAATTCTCCAAGTTATGATATTATGGATTGTGGTTGTAATATGTAATGAGCATGATATTGAAATCTATGAGAGTATATACATGTTGTATGAAATTCCCTTCCATGAAATAGATTGTTGACAACCATGATTAGTTTGAAATCCCTTATTTATGATATTATGGATTATGGACTCTATTTTTATGATCAAGTCAGTCATGTGTGCTAGTTTCCTTGCATCGAGTCCTGGGGGTACTTGTACCCGAAAAATATAGTTGTGTGCCTAGAGCCATGTTATGTTTTCACGATACTCTCAGTCAAGCCATGATCTATAGAAATAAGTCAATCATGTAACTCAGGAAAACTCAGTTATCTCAATAGTTTATTAATCTCAGTAATCTCAGTGCTTAGTAACCTCAGTAATAACAGTCAATCTTAGTAACTTTAGTACTCTCAATCAGCCCTCAGAACTTAGTTCATTTTGTTAGTTATCAAAATTTAGTAAACTCAATTTTAGCTCCGCTAATTAAGACCACTAGTATTATTTAAGTTAATCAGTATTAGTTTAGCAAATCAGTTCAATTAAGTTATTTAGTTCAGCCCAATTATTCAGTTCAATGTCTTTCAGATGGGAGTAGGATTCAACACCGAGTGAGACTAGGGATGGGGACTTACCCGCTAGATTAGGACTGAGATCCATAGAAATAATCCTTAAGTTCCAGACTAAGTTGCCAGCGTAAGTACGAGATGTCACCCATTAGATAGGACTGACATACTCAGGGGTCACCCATTAGCACATTTATATGTATAGGACTGATCCCATGAGTCACCTGCTTGATTAGGACTGATTCCACAGCAGATGTCTTTACTGGTTGCACTTTACTAACATCCTTCCTGTCAGGCAGAAAGTGGACCCCAATCTGGTTAGCTTGGGGCATATTGGTTAGATGAACACATCCCACTGTTTCAATTACATAATCAAGGGTTTTAGATACATTTAACTCAACTTAGTAGTAAAGATTTAGTTTTTTTAGATACAGTCAATTCTTGTCATTGTAATTAGACTTCAAGATCACCCATTAGCTAGGACTAATCTCAACTATGATTAATCAGTATTAGAATCATTAGATTTAAAGATCACCCGCTAGATAAGACTGATCTCAGACTAAGTCAAATCATCCTTATTATCAGTATACTCATGATCACCAGTTAGATAGGATTAATCTCAGATTTAGTTACTCCATATAAAATAGAACTCAGATAGTTCCATCATAACTTAGACTGTCAGATACAATCGCTCAATATTAGTTACATCGGTTAGGCCAATCATCATAGTTATATTAATTATATCAATTTTCTGAACTCATGTATCAGTCATATCAGTTAGCAAAATTCATGATATCAGTATTCAGCCTCAAGACTATTAAACACAGTCAACCAGACCAGTTCTTTATAATTTGAACTGTCAGAAATAGTCATTTATCTATTTAGTATCTCAGTATTAGTACACTCATATTGCCAGTATTCAGACTCAGTAGTCAGTATCTCTACGAGTTTAGTTATAGTTATGTATGCATGTATGTATTCTCACGTTCATAGTAGTCAGTATTGTTTATGCATATAACCCTTTTCATTTAGCCTAACTCACTCGTATACTTAGTACATTCAGACGTACTAACGTATTTGCGCTATGGTGCTTTCTTTTATGTCACACCGTAGGTTCAAAGGAATGAGCACCAGATCAGCGGTAGCATTCTAGTGTTTAGAGTTTGCAGTTAGTCCTTCTTATTTGAGGAAGATGTGATTATTGCTATATTTACTATTTAATTGCTAGATGGAGTTAGTTAGAGACATGTTCCTTCAACTCCATATTCAGTTCAGTTAGAAGCTTTCAGACTAAATGTTAGATTGGATATTTAGATGTCATTATTGGCAGTATTTATGACTTATTTTGGTATTGTCATACCTTTTTCAGATATTTTGTTATCAGATGTTTATTCAGTTCAAATCTTATGTCCTTTCATGTTCATGTTTCCATATTTTTTGATATATTATGTAGTATATAGGTACATATATTAGTCATGGGTTAGCTTGTGGTCCTTCGGGGTCTTGAGCATCGTGTAGTATTCCGATTCAGAAAATCATGGTGTTACATATTGGCATCTTCCCAATATTTGATTCCATGGTTTGATGAATTTTCAAATTACTTAGCAAGTGATCTAGTCCCAGAAGATCTTTCATATCAACAAAGAAAGAATTTTATGCACGAGGTAAGATAATTTTTCTGGGATGAACCTTATCAATTTAAGATTTGTGCAGATGGAATCATTTGCAGATGCATACCTGAGGTAGAGGTGATGAACATACTTGAAATGTGTCATTCATCACCAGTTGTAGGTCTTTATGGAGTGGCCCGCACCGCTCATAAAATCCTACAATGCAGATACTATTGGCCTACCATATACAAAGATGCTCATGACTATGTGACTGCTTACGATCAATGCCAATGGCAAGGTACTATTACAAGAATATATGAACTATGTATGGCCCCTATCTTAGAATTGGAATTGTTTGGTGTATGGGGAATAGATTTCATAGCCCCTTTTATGAGATTTTGTGGCATGAATTACATACTTGTAGTTGTTGACTATTTGTAGAAGTGGGTAGAAGAGATTGCACTTCCTAAGAATAAAGTAAAGAGTGTCACAATATTTTTTAGAAAGAATATCTTTTCTCGATTTGGTATGCCACATACTATTATTAGTGATGGAGGGTCACATTTTTGCACTCATCTCTTCTAGTGTCCGCTTGAAAAATATGAAGTAAATCACAAGGTGTCAACACCTTAAGATCCACAAACTAGTAGACAAGTTGAAGTATCCAACAGAGAAATCAAGTAAATACTGGTGAAGACTGTGAATACCGATCCGGCTGATTAGGCAAGAAAGTTAGATATCGCATTATGGGAATACCGTACAGCTTACAAAATACCCATAAGTTCTTCACTCTATCAGCCTGTGTATGGAAAATCTTGTCATTTACCAATTGAGCTAGAGCATAAGGCACTATGGACGTTGAAGAAGGTGAATTTATAGTGGAAAGATGCAACAAAATATAGGTTGAATGGAATAAATAAGTTGGACGAATTCTGACTTCGGGCATACAAAAGTTTAGTACTTTACAAGGAAAAAATGATGTTGCATTATGACTAGAAGATTGAGAAAAGGGTATTTGAAAAAGTTGAACAAGTGCTACGGTACAATTCTAGACTTTATTTGTTTCATGGAAAACTAAAGTCTAGGTGGCATAGTCCATTCACTGTGACAAGAGTGTATCCCTATGGTGTGTTAGAAATAACGAAAGATGGCATAAATTCCTTTAAGGTAAATGAACACAGAGTAAAGCACAATATGGTAAATATAAAAGAATTGAAGGAGATAACTAGTATTGACCTTGATAAAATCTGAGTAATCAAGGCAACTGCATTATGCCGCGACGTTAAATCAAGTGCTTCATGGGAGGGAACCCTTGGTTTTGTACTTATTTAATTTATAGGGTAATTTGTTTGTTCAATGTGGAGGACTAAGAAGATGTAGCTAGAATCTAGAAAAGATAAAAAGGCATCATACAAACTCTTTACGAGTTGTATCGATATAGTAAGACTCGTGAGTAGTAGTCGTAATGACCTGGGAGATGAATTAGAATCTAAAATTAAGTTCTGGAATCCATACGACTCTTGGTATGTGTCGTAGCCTCTAGTTGTGGATCTTGAACTAGAGTCGTATCTATACCAGAACCCAGGTAAACATTCAGTCAATACGAGTCAATAAAATGAGCCATAAGCATAGGCACGAGTCATATACACTACTCATAGCTTGACTTACTAGGTCAAATCTTGAATTTGACCCAGCCTAGACCTATGATTTAAAAAGTGAAATTTGACTCGATAGGTCACCCGAGAACCCTAACTCGTACACAAAATTTTCCACCCAAAATTTTGAACTTCAATCTACAAAATCAAGTTGTTTCCAACTAACACCAGCATCTTTGAATCGGTCATTTGGTGTGAATTTTAACTCGAATTTGAGGCCACTATGAAAGAAACTTGAAATCCTCCATTCTACACTAACCAAGTAAGTTTTCAACTTATTTTTTAGGCATGACAAAGTAAATTGAGTAATATATGATATGGTATTAATGGGTTAGCGACAATTTATACATCTATTGGGTAGATTCATAGCATAATTTTGATATTTGTTTTGAAACTTGACAAATAGGGATGAACTAGGGTTTAAAAATGGGTTTTTGGGTGCTTATTTATTGAAAATACTGGATATAGCTAAATAAATTAGTGTGTAGATTGGGAATTCTTTAGAGTCAAATTTTAAAAGTTGGACTTCTGTGTTGTAGTTGATACGGGACTCCTTACAACTAGTACCCACCTTTAAGGGCATCGTAATAAGACTCACACCCATGAACAACATGAAATCTGACAAATTCAAAAGTTCTGGAATGGATACGACTCAAACTTTACGAGTCATATCCAAACCCTAAGACTCACACATGTATATCATACCCTCTTGGGAAGAAAATAAAGTGAACAAAAGTTTCTGACCAGCTTACGAATATTTGTCACGAGTTGTAACCAGCCGATACGACTGGTGAGGAGCATCGTAAGTTGGCTAGTTAACAATGATCATGCACTATCTAGATTATGACTTAGGTATGTGAGTCATACCCAGTGGGTACAATCGATACCCATCACTCTTACCCAACTAGAACAAGGCACATTGAACTGTCATTTTAAATTTTCCTTTTCTTTTCTTTTCTTAGTTACTAAATTTAGTATATTTGCTAGAAAAAATACCTCTAGAGACTACATCTTCATCAAAATCTGTGGCAAAGAAGGGAAATAAACAAAAACCAATGGAAATTAAATAAACCAGCATATTTTTAAGCAGGACTAAAAGCAGCAAAAAAGAATATATCGTGACCACATCCAAGAGAGCTGCACAAAAAGGAAAAGAAACTGCTAAAACTAAAAGAAAGAAAGCAACTCCCCAAGATTGTGATACTCAACAACCCTAAGGGTTTAAGACAAAAGAACACAGTATCCCTATAGAACATACCACAGACTAAGAATGATTAATATGGGGATGATGATGAGGAAGATGAATCTAGTTCGGCAGAGGAGAGTTCAGATAAGGGTCGAGGTCCCAAGGTAAAGGCTACCCTGATAGCCAGACAGGACCCCTCTTCTCTCACTAGCCCTTACATTGGTGGATATTATAGAATGATGGGATTACCTCAGAATGCAGTTGACATTTAACACAGGGTTATCTCAGCTATCGAGTGGAAATATTAATATATTCTTTTACGAGGAGAGATAAATGGCTACTACTGAAATGGCCAAACTACCAGAGTTGGCTGAACAATTTAGAACTTATGGCTTTGAATGGATGATGAGAGAGCCAAGACAATACAGTGAGTTCCTCGTTCGTGAATTCTATGTAGCCTATAAGGGCAAGTATATGGGGCAGTATCCACAGAGAATGTTGTGGATGGGAGGTAACCCTATTACTTTCCTTATAATTCATTAAGATTGGGTGAATATATCGCCCTGAACCATTGGCAGATTTTTGTATAGCCTGACATATTATGCCCCGACCAACATAACAAAAATGGATTACAGAATGTTTTGAAGTGAGGAAGATCACCAACTGAGTATTAGGTACTAACGAAAAGATGGTAATGTTTTAGTGTATTGCAAAGCGAATATCTGTACATGGCAAGCATACCAATTGGGTTACAGGTGGTATAGAAAAGTCTCAGTAGATAAAGAAGATTACCCTCAACTTTGACGGTAAGGCGTAGTAGACTATAGCCTATCACAGGCCATGTCGAACTATAGCGGATGATATACTGAGCTCATTCTGGGCTGTGATGATAGAAGGTTTTACACTCCAGAATGATTTTAGTATTAGTGAGTTCTTAGCCTAAGAATTGAGAGAGAGGGTTGTTGTAGAGAAGAAGGCATTGCTAGCATACCTGTGCATGATATGTAGATATGTTTATCTGTGTGGTATTGGAGATCTCAGGTGTTGATAACATGATAGAGTCCCGTTGGACCTTTGTATCGGGCTTATTTGTGATACAGCCAACCCACTGGAAAGATCAATAAGGTAGGTAGCAAGTGCTATGGTTGGATACTTCTTGCAAGAAAATCCAACTGATGTTTCTGCTACTGATGAGGCCGCTGAGGCAGGTGCAAGGACTGTGACTGCACCCACAAAAGTAGCAGGTACATCTAGTTCCCAACTACCAGTCCAATCTATGCCACCTATGCCATGAGGGATGCCACCTGATATGATGATGATTTCTTAGGCCGCATGGATAGAGATAGTGACTCATTTGGCTACACTCACTGCAAAAGTTACCAACATGGAAGGCGAAGTATAAAGTTGGATGAAATAGAATCTGAAGGTAAAGGATAGGTACGTATAAGAGTACCTTGAAACATTTGAGTTGAGGATCACTTGACAGCTAGGTAGTTGGTAGGTGCCCAATATTGCTGATATCTAAGCTGAGGTTGCTCAGATAAGGAAAATGGTTGTTGAATTATCCTAGAGGTCAGTGGTTGCTGAGTCAGTCATAGAGACTATGATTCCCATGCAGAATATTTGGGTAGTCCAGGTGGATGAGAACGCTGAGTAAACCAAGAAATACTGAAAATAAATAAAGAGAAAGAAGAAGAAGAAAAAAGGAAAAGAAAAGAGCTTCTACGAAGGCCAGACGTAATGGCAGCCAAGATGGTCAGCACCATCACATGGCTTGCAGATTTAATAGATCGAGAGATCTAGTTGCTGATGCTGATGAGGTAGATATTGTGTCCACTCCTATTAATGATCCATTCTCAGTTGTGATAGTTACTGATGATAGTGGGACCGACCTGGGGGCCCACATGGTGATTTTGATTCTCTGGCACCTTAAGCTCCTAGGTATGATTTTTATCCCTACTTTTTTAATGTTTTTTTGAACCATGGAAAGTTCAATGTTCTTAAGTTGGGGGTGGGGTACCAAAATTTTTAGATGTAGCTAAATCTAAAAGTCTGTTGTAACTTGCAGATTTGATGCAGGCAGCTGAGATAATGAGTAGATCAGAATTCCAATTGCAATAGATATTTTTTATTTCAACTTTGATTTTTATGAATTCTAAAAAATTTGGGTTGTACATAAATATTTTGATTTTTTTTGTGATTTATGAAACACTGCTACCTATTGTGGGTTTTTGAACTAATCTTGCGAAAAGTAGTGTTAACTATGCTAAAGAGTTGAAAGTGTTGAGCTTCCTCAAAATTTTTGTTTTAGAAATTATGTGAGTTATATACCTATTGTAGGGATAAATCAAGTGATGTAGCCATCTGCAAGTGTGTGTAAGGATTACTGAGTTCATGGTTATGTTGGAAGCTGCAACTTTCCTCGTTGCTTTTGCCGAGGTTTATGATGGTTAGGTCGGATGTGATCATAGGCCCATTTTGTATGAGTCCACTAGAGTCGAAAATACATATACCAAATGAGTATATCCCTTTGATCCAACTATTTGATCTTTATTATACAATTTTTTTTTATTTATACCTATCATCTTCCCATTTATCTTACAATGAACCGAGTCCTTCTATAGATACTGTGCACCTCAACTCAGGAAAATAGCCTAAGTTAAGGGTGGCTATTACAGGGGTGTGTGACAGTAAAGCGTGTATGAAGAATTGGGATATAAGAAAAATAGTTGAATCATGGCCAGGTTTGATGAAGAGCAAGCTAAGAAAAGTGCAAAGTAGAGAAAAATAAAACGAATTAGAAAAATAAGCACCAAAAAAGCCAAGCCTGACCCAAGTTGACATATGCTTAAAAGAAAAAGGAGATACAAGGGAGGAAATAAATGAAAAAGTGGAAAATTTATGGACCCTAAGAAAATCCTAGTGTCCAGGAGGCTTAGTCACTTAAAGAATCCAAAACAAATATCCTTCTATCCTCAAACCTATGTTACAAGCCAAATAAAGTCCTATAGTGATCTTATCATGACTGTTTGATAGCTCAAGAAAAGAGAATAAGGGCAAGCCTATGGTATTACATGCACACCAGTGATACTTCTTTGTGAAAGAGAGAGTTGTTTGCATATCCTAGAAATAGATAAGTATAAATATATCTGAAGAGTAAATGGTATTTCTTTAACTGTGAGTGCACACAGGTTATGCTTCTAAGTTTCTAGATTATTTGACGGGTGTAAAATAGGTCTATGCTCAAGTATTTATTGTTAATATAATGCCAACATCCGATCCCTTCATGTTTTCACATGTGCTGAATTTTATATGCAAGTTTGAGTTGAAAATTTTAAAATTAAGAAGGGAACAATGAATTTGAAATATAATTAAAAATCACTACAATGGGTTATTTGAGATCTTCTTGTTTTAACCATTGCCTCAGGGGTAGAAAATAGTATTTGGTTTTATTTGCCTGAGGACATACAAAAGTCTAAGTTGAGGGTGTTGATGTGGCTTTGAAACACGACACTTTCGATGCTTAAAACCATTAATTTATGCATAAACCTAGGGTATTTTGTTAGATATGATGCACTTTGGTGTGAATTGTAGATAAAATAAGTTTATAACAGTATTTAAATGAAAAGAGGAGAAAAATACTTGAAAAAAAACAACCATGATTAGTATACGAGTCTGCCCTCGAGTCGTAACCATTCGATACAATTCATATGCTAAATAAAATAAGGAATAGAACAAAAAGCTAAGTCGAGAAACCAAGTATGAGAAAGATATGACTCAAGTATCCCAGTTGTAAGATAGGGTACGAGTCATATACTGAAGTTGTGAGCATTACAGATTCAAAGTTACTACCAAGGAATTGAAGTATTAGAAGGATACGAGTTGGAAGTGAGAGTACAACTCCTATAGGGATGTCGTATCCCAACCAGTGTTCAAGATCTTCAAAGACTGAAGTCCCAAGTGGATACGGATCAAGGGCATGAGTTTTATACGTAGTTATAACTAGTAAGATGGAGTCATAAGTTGAATAGAGAGTTGAAGCCATGGGAATATTAGACACTAGACTGGTTCCGATAAGGTAGGGTATGACTCATAAGTTAGGGATATGAGTAATGACCGAGTTGTACCAACTATCGACTTAACTGTACCTTTCATATTTTTAATAGGGTTTTTATGTTATTTTAAGATAATATAAATACCCTAGGGTTTAGCTTTTATTAGGTTATGTGTTATGACATTAATTTGCATACATTTACTTATTACTACATTATTTTTTGAGATTTTAAGGTTTTTATTCAATTAAAGACTTTGGCTCCATCAATGACTAGTCGAGGCATGTGCAATTTGATGTGGTTGATTTCATCAATTAAAGGGTTAATTGGCTCCATATTCCTATACTTAATGGGACTTTGAGTTTCATATTGCACCCAAAGATATGGAATCCTTTCAATCAGTCTCAAATCATCTTGAGTGATAAAATTTTGAAGCAAATCCTATCATTCATTAGAAATATCCCTTATGATCAATTTAATTTTACTCAATTTCTTAGAACTGCAAGATGAAAGTCTGTGTGATTCTTGTTGGGGTGGGTTTGCATCTTTCATGCATTCATTAGGTGACTAGTTCGGTGGTTGGAATTCACCCATCGGTAGCAGAAAAGTAATTTCAATGGAAATAGTAACTAAAAATTCTCGAGAAAGGAGAGAGAATTTTTTTAGATAGAGAAAAATCAAGAAATGAAAAAGTGGTTTTTTTGGAAAATGAACCTTACTTAGGCGTCTCACCTCTCATGGCAGTTAGGGATTAAGTCGTACACCCCGAAGCCTTATCATTAAAAAAAAATATAAGGGGGACATAAAACTTACCTCTAATCCTATATAGGTTCAATGTCAACTTAGCCTACCATGGCTGGTCGACTTATCCCCGATGCTAGAAACGAAACCTAGAAACTAAACACCTAAGAATAGAGGACTCCTCTCATATAAATGTAAATTAGGAATGCATAATAAGGGAGACTCTCCATTTACAATTAAGGTAAAAACTCATACAAAAAGAGCATCATCACAACAGAAATACCTAGCACAATATAGACTAGACGAAAAAGGAAAGAAAGAAGGTAGAACCTACAAAGAAGCACTATAAATAAGTTACTAACTCATCAAGTAAATAAATCAAAAGACATCATGATGGATATTTGATTCTCTTTATCTTTCTTATTCTAAAATTGATCATACCAAGTTTTTCAAGCATAAAATGTCCTCTTGTTTCTTGTGGTAGCTGCTAGATAGTGAAGTAATATTGAGAAGTATCATAATTATAACATATTTTGGAAAAAGAATCAGCTACAATATTTTATTCTTGTTAAGTATGCCTGGAAGTAACCTCCTCCAGTTGTACCATGATCCCTTTGATGTTATCTAGATGAGTTTGGAGTTTCCAAGGAGCTATAGCATGTTGTTTTATCTACATAAAAATGAGTTCATAGACAAACTCATATGACCATTTTGCAAACACCAATTGATACCAATACTAGATGCTTCTATTTCAACTTGATTGTTAGTTCCAAATCCAAGAGGGCTGGCATATGCAAAAATAAGATCTCCATGATAATCTCTCACTAGATCCTTGGCTCCAATTCTGTCAGAGTTGTCAAGTGCATTACCATCTATATTAAACTTCATAAAAGAGTTAGTAGGATAGACCCAATCTACTTCTTATACCCTAGTCGTCTGGTAACACCCTCCAAAAATACCCTCATGTCGTTCTATTTTTAAGTCCAAGATATGTGGGGAAATTTGATAATTATAGTATGGTAATATCTTTAAAAATTTAAAATTTCACTCTATCCAAGTTAGATGTCTTGCCTCTGTATTCACTGTACTTCTATTCTTCCATATGTTCTAGAAAATAAATATAGGAATAGCATGAATAACTTGCTTATGTGATTCACTTTTATGCCCAAGAATCCACCATCTCATTATCAGATTTCTAAGAGGTGTTGTGATGTAATTAACCCCCAAGGAATTAGATAAAATTGCCAAATATTTCTTGCAAAATGACTACTAACCATTATATGTTGTCTTGTATCAGGTCCTGGAGTATAACAACAATGGCAATCTAATGACTCTTGTTAAAAAAAGGTCAACTTCTCATCAATAGGTAATTCTCTTCTTAATGCACTCCATAAAAGAAAAGAACACTTAAAGGAACATATTTATGCCAAGTATGCCTGTTTGTCATAGTCTTACTTATGTGACATCTTGTAATGTCCCAAGATGAAGAAACAATGAAATTAGTGCTAGTAGTAGGCTTCCAAATTAACTGGTCAACAACCACTTCTTGAAAATGAAATTGAGTTTCCATGATCTAATGAATTATAACTAGAGATAGTAGTTGATTGTGCCTTTGAATATGATTAACCTTGAACCCATAGATGATTGAGTTTAATGTTATTAGATCTAATAGGATTACCTCTGTAGTAATAAAGAGGACCAACATCTTGCCAATTATCCTACCAAAAGGAACAAATACCAATTTCAATCTCCAATGAATATAATTCTTAGCAATTTGTTTGTTGTGCATCATCTATTTCCAAACAAAAAAGTTACGAGTATCCCATTTCTTAATAAGTGGATGAGCTCTTTGGCAATATTTAGCTCTGAGAAATTCACCCCACAAGGTATATTTAGATCTAAAAATCTAGCACTGCTCAAATTGAAGAGCAATAGAAACATTTTTGAGGTAATTAGTACCAATACCCCGTTCTTCAGTTGGATAATTAAGATTTCTCCATGAACACCAATGATATTTTCCCTTTATATTAGATCATCCCAAAAAGAAATCAGCAAATAAGCTCAAATTTACTTAAGATTTGTACTAGTAGGAACTACTACCGATAGTATATGAATAGGAAGAGACTAAAGCACATACTTAATAAGAGTTGCTCTACCCCCATAACTAAGAATTTTATTCTTCCAACCATTTATTCTTGCCATTAATTTAGAAACCAAAGTAGAGAAGCAGTTGATTCTTTGTCTATCTATGTAGATGGGGCATCCTAAGTAAGTAATTAGACTCATCTTCTTCTTGAAACCAATTTTTTGCTTGATTCTATTAATAGTACTTGGAAAAGAACTTAAGTGTATCATGAAGTGACTTTAAACTTTGTTAATATGTTGACCAGAAACCTCCTCATAATCTATAAGATCCTGCATGATATATCTCAAAGTAGATCTTTTCCCAGATGTGGAAATCATCGAATCATCAACAACACTAAGATGATTAAATTTTGGACCATTACTTTTCATAGTGAAACCATTATAAAAATAATAGTGATGTAAATTGTTCAACATTCTTAAAAGTACTTCATATCCTAAGGTAAATAATGTTAGGGAGGGGGGTAACATTTCTTTATACCTCTAGAAGAATGAAAAATCCATGTCTTGATCTATGGACTATCATCGAGTACCAATTGGTCGACATGGCTCTCCAAATCATATCAATAATGCTCTCACCAAAACCCATTCTCCTAAGCACCAAGCAAATAAGGGACCAAGAAAATCTGTCGTATGCCTTTGCCATGTCTAATTTAATCACAACATTACCTTCTTTATTAGGCTTCCTAATTATATATAAGATCTCTTGTTAAAGCATTATATTTTCTGATATGTTTCTGCCCTTAACAAATTTTGATTGGTTAAGAGAAATCAAGGTGAGAATAATGGGGGCTAGTATAAGGCTAATAAGCTTGGAAATAATCTTATTACTGAAGTTACTCAAACTTATGGTGCTAAACTCAGATAATTTATTAGGATGATCCACTTTTAGATATAAGACCAAACAAGAATGAAAAAAGTACATTGGCATAATGTGACCACAAATAAAAGCCTAAACAACTTGTAACAAGTCATGCTTAATAATTTGCCAACAAGTTTTAAAAAAGTTGTCGTTTATGCCATCTGGACCTGCTGAAGAATGAGGGCTCATAGAGAATACAACAATTTTTAGGTATTTTTAGGTAGGTTTTTATGGAAGAATGTTATTCAAATCATCAATTACCAACCTGGTAATATAGTTAATGAATTCTTCTAGAACCTTCTCTTTTCCAATAAAAATTCCTCAAAATGGTAACAAATTTCAAAAGCTACATCACTGTCACCTTGTACCCATTCATCCTCATCATTCTTGACTTTATGTATGAATAACTTCCTCTATCTTTCTCTGATAAAAGCATGGAAGTATCTAGAATTAGTATGACCATCCTTAAACCATTAAAGTTGAGCTTTTTACTTGCGAATAGACTCTTTAAGTTTTAGAAAGATAATGTATTTAGCATTTAAATGATGCAAATTGATCCTATTCTAGTCAGTGTTATTACGAATAAGCTCAGCTTCAACAGTTTTAACCTCCTCTTAATAATCCCTAACTTTAGCATAAATGTCACTAAATTCCTTCTTAGACCATTGGATAAAAGAGTTGGCCAGCCTTTTAATTTATTAACAAATTCCTTCTCTCTCACAAGGCGTGTTCTAGTAGTTCTCAACAAGTTTTAGGACATTTTTGTTCTCCAACCAAGAATTTGAGAATTTGAAATACCTAATGTTATTTTCCTATTTATCTTGCATTTATAGTAAAATGAGTTAATGAGCTAAACCCACAGAAGAGGGATGAGTAAAATAAGTCTCTCGACAACTATCTGTGACTAAAGATCTATGAAATCTCTTCCAGATTATGAAATTTTTACCTCTCAAATTAGACCAGGTGAACTTCTGACTAATAAACCAATATCTAAACCCAATATTTAAGAGACCACAATCTTCAATAACCCCTATAAAATCAAAACAATTTCTCATATTATAGGGAACACTCCCCAATTTTTCATTTACAGCGGTAATCATGTTGAAATCACCTACAACACATTAAGGCTTATTAAGACAAAAAAATGTAACATCCTATCGTAAAGAGTCCTTATAAAACTTTCTTGGCATTTTGCATTCACAAAAGTCATTATGTAGGATTGACTCAACCCTACATGAGTGATAACACAAGTGATTTATTGCTAATTAGATTCTACAATGTCACAATTAATGTCATGAGTCCAAAATATCCATATTTTTCCATTAGTATTGTAGGTTGCCTTATTTATTTTTAACTTAATTTTGAAATTATAAAGCTGAGAATTATTAGAAAAAAATTCAACAATGGTAACAAGAGAAAGGTGATGGATATTAAAAAGAAGTTTGAGTCTTTCCACTACCCTTTTTGTATTAATACCCCTAGCATTCATAATGATCTTGCTAATCATAGTAAACCTTTGTCTTAATATCTAGTAATATCTAGTGAGAACCCTATAACTATTAGCAGACTTGTTTGTAGTAATATTTCTGAATAATGTAACTTTGTGATTCTATCCTTTTTGGGATAATCCATGCTTGTCTGTGACTTCTTGAATTTTCTTATAAGAACCTGTATCCATAGTAGGCCCAAAATCCATGATTAACTATTTATAAATCTTATCTTCTTCCTCACCTTTATCAATAGAAACATTATCATTATCTACCTTATCTTTTGAATTAATAACCCTATATTTATCATGCATATCAGGAGGTAACTCCAGACCTGTAGTTAAAGTACACTTTCTTTTGAAAATTGCTATAGATTGAACACATTGAGCAAATTATTTCTCAAAATTTTTAGGGTTTATCATATCCCCTCTGAATATCCTTCATTTTATCTATATTTTCTTTTTCTTGTTTATTCTTAATAGCATCTCTTCTTTTTTATTCAAACTAACAGATGATATTTTATTAGGAGGTTTGTGAACCCCTTAAACAACATTATGTTTTGGACATTTCGTACCATTCTAAGGATCATCACTATCATACTCTACCATGGGTTGAGGTTGATGGAGCATTGAATCAATACCTAAGGTCCTTTTAAGGATATTTTCAGCATTCTCATTTTTTAAAACTTTATGTTTAGCCAATTCAACTACTTCACCTTTTTCCATATTAAAATTATAAGGGTGTTTTTAATGGAATATTGAGTAATTACCTGTGGTTCTATAATTGAGGACATTATCACCATCCTTAGCATTTTGATGTTGAAATACTCCATTAGCTTTGTTGGTCCCTTTTTTAGTGTTATTTTTTCTTTGTAGAGATCTTGAACAATATTATTTTTTAGAGTTGGGATTAAAAACATTAATATTAGAATTTTCGGGTATGGAGTGTTTATTCTGGACTCCATAACAAACATTATAATTTTTTGGTTGTTGATCAGTATAATTAATAGTTTTACCTACCAATTGGTATAGTTAAACTTGCTGATTTGTACTCTTTGGAGACTGAGGAGATACATCCTACATATTTATTGCATCTTACCTTGATTATGATGTTTTATACTACCTTTACTTTGTTATTGTATCTTCTGATGTTATAGTTGTTATACTATTATTGTTATTGATGATGCACCTACTGATGTTGTTGTTTTGCATTCTCTGTTGATGTTGTTGTTGTACTTGCTGATGTAATTGTGGTTGTACTATTGTTTTCGATGTACCTATTGTGTTTACTGATTATTTTTCCTGTTCCATCTTTTCTAAACATGCCATTGATCTTGTCTCTGAGTATTTTCAACATCCTTATCGTGGTGTGTACCTGGCTGCTTGTTATTAACTTATTGATCTTGCATATGTTCAGCTTTTTCATTCTCAGAACTACCATACATCTGATATTTACGCTACTTTTTAGCTTCTTCCATGTCGTTTTGCCTTTTTACTTCATCATCTCTTTTCTTCACATTGAATGTCATAGGGGTGCGACATTGGTGTTTACAATATGAACAATAATCAGCTATATCCTCATATTGTATAACTTGTCATATACCCTCTCTATTTTTATCTTTACATACCTCATCTATATATATATTAGGTCTAACTTTAGTCAGATCAATTTGCACTTTAACTTTAGCCATACCCCCTTTAGTTTTCTTATATGTTGCCAGATCCAGGAATAATGCTTTTCTGATAGGAGATAATAAGGGATCCAAAAATTCAATGCAGTAATAGTGCCAAGAAAGTTCAGGTAACACTATCCAAACTATAATAAGAGGTGTTTCAACATCAGGTTTGAAAGTAGATGTCCATAATTAAAATCTCATCAACTTTCCTTTAATATACATCTTACCTTTAGACCAAATAGCTGAATGATCATATTCATTCTCCAAATTAATGTATATGTGTCTTACATTGTAGTGAGTTAACTTGACCCTACCTTTGAGCTTAATTTGCAGAATAAATTGTTTTCTAATTAACTCTATTTTAGGAATAGTATTAGAAAATTTACCAATTAAAGTATACTTACACCTTGCAATAAGTTTTTCTTTGAAATCAGTAGGGTTAAACACAAATGCAAAAAAATCTTATTTAGTAATAATATTCTGCAGATTAATCTCAACAGTGGTGACTTTCATAGCCTTTTGAGTCCTCAACTTGGTAAGTATAGTATGATAAAATATAGGAACTAGAGGATCAACAATGGAAGGTATTTTTGGCCAAGCTTGTTATAAATTCTTATTGACGGGATTTGGGTTTTAATGTTCATCTTTTAGCTAGATCTAGATGGAATCGATTCTTTAGGAGATGTTACATGTAGTTCATTCAATTGGTTCCTCATGGTTTTTCTCTTAGGATCAACATTAGGAAGATCACTAGCAATAGTATTCTCAGCAAACACATCTTTTCCTTTAGCAACTTCATCAGGAGAATTATCAACATCTACACTACCTTTCATAGCAAGAGATTTATATGACTCATCTGTAGGGATACCATAAGAAGACTTCACATTATCCATTGCACCCCCAATCATATTAAATCTTTCAATTTCTACAGAATTTTTAAAATCCAACCCATGAATAATAACATAATCTTCTAAAGCCCTAAATTCTAAATTGGACAATTGTTGGGTATAATTTTATGGGGCTTTTAATTATTTACCATTCTTTCTATCATTTCTAGTTGATCTTGAATGCCATGCTTGATTAATTTGCACCGAAGTACCCTCTATGACCAAATTCGCATATATAGGGATCTTGGGATAAAAATTTGATTTTGTTAGGGGTGTTTCCAATATAGATTTTAACCTATTTATCTTTTTAATACCTTCTTGCACCGTATCATGATGGGAAGTTTGGACTAGAATCTCTAAATTAACATTTTTCCTAGTTTTGCGACAATTAGGGCAAGAAACCCTAATTTCTAAATTCCAATCATAGTGGGCTATAATAATTAGGTCTTTATGCTTTAATTCTCTCTTACTTCTCTAGAAGCTGATTGATATTAATTTGTATAAAAATGTATCTCGCTGGAATACGATCGATCTCCTTCAACATTACCATATCGCCCTGAGCTAATAAATAAATGGTATGAGCACAATGATCTCCTCTACTATTCCATTTATTCACAATATCAGAAAATTGCTCACACGAAGATCGAATTTGAGATCTCACCAATGTCAAATTTACCACTATAGATTGTAATTCCATTTTGTTTGATGCTCTCAATTAGCGAATTATTAAGCTCAAAATCACTCACCTTAGGTGGATTAATCAATTTAGAATCCATTACATGGATTGTATTCTTCTTAGAATCCATTACATGGATTGTATTGTTCTCAATTACTCCAGAATCATCAAGGGAAATTATTTGTTGAACTAACTCACATTTCACATCAGGAATGACCCCAATGACAATTGTGCTCCTTTCCAATTTTTAAGAGTGTGAGAGATATTATTGATTAATTTTTGCTGGGTTAGGTTCGCATTATCAATGCCTTTATTTCATGACTGGTCCAATGGTTAAAAAAGTTTCACTGGCGGCTGTGAAACCATTCCAATGGAAACAATAACTATAAAATCTAGAGAGAAGCGGGAGAATTTTTTAGAGAGAAGAAAATAAAGAAAATTAAAAGCAATCAAAAACACAATTGGTTTAGGGTTGAGGGTCTACATCTAGATAGATGTCCAAACATGAAATGTGTTACATTTTCCCCCTTTGGGATCATTCCTCCTTGAATGAGCATTATGGATACTTTTAACTCGATGGAAGAAGGAGCATAGAAAGACTTAAAGCATGAATTCCAAAAAATTGAGCGTGAGCATAGGATTATTACCTCAAACAAATTCATCCAAAGATGGAAATATAAAGGGTTGTCTAGATTTTATGTAATCCTATGATTCCAAAGTAGCTTCCTCCACAATACTTTTACCGAGGCTATCTTTTTAATTCTCAACATCAAAACTTTCCTATCCAAGATTTTGATAGGATCCTCTTCGTAAGATAGGAAATCCTTCACATCAATATTCTATATGGAAACCACTACATAATCGCCATCCACACAGTTCTTGAGAATAGATATATGAAAAACAGGATTCCCTAATGCCAAAATTGCAAGTAAGTCCAATTTGTAAGAAATATTTCCAACCATTTTAAGAATTTGATACGGACTAATATAGCAATGACTGCTTACCTTTTCCCAAACATCATCACTCATTTCAAGGGGAAAATTTCAAGAACATCGAGTCATGAATTTTTAACTCTAAAATTCTTTGCCTCACATCAGTATAGGATATTCACCATCTTTGGGCAATCTCAAGCGTCTCTCTAATGATGTTAACTATCTCACCCACTTCATATAACCCAATAGTAGATCTAAACCTACTAACATAAAGGGGCTCAAATTGTGCCATCTGGATGTTTGAGTGATAACTATTGTCGTAGTAGGACTCTATAAGAGGCAAATGGTCCACCCAACTACCCTGAAAATCAAGAACACAGGACCTCAACATATAGTCAAGGGTATAAATAGTGTGCTTCTCTTGGCCATCTATATGAGGATGGAAAGCATTACTAAGATTTACTTGAGTGCCTAAACCTTTTTGAAAGAACCACCAAAATTGAGAAGAGTATAGCATAGCTCTATCAGGTAGGATGAACAACAGGGTTCCATGCGATCTAATAATCTCTTGAATGTAAAGCTTATAATAATCCTCTCCTGAATATGTTTTCCTCATGGGTAAAAAGTAGCGAACTTAGTTATTCTTGCCATGAGGACTCAATCAAATTATAATTGCACAAAGGCTAGTGATGAAATCCAGATTTATCATTTCCCACTTTCATACTGGAATAGTTATGTCCTGGTATGCACCACCAATAAGTAATCAAACTTGATTTACTGATAGTTAGGTCACTTACCAACTAACTTATAAACATCCTTCTTCATGTTATTCCACCAATACATCTCCTTCAAATCATGATATATTTTAGTCAAACCAGGATAAACATGTAATACCCAAAAAAATCCAACTCAATATCAGCTCTATGTTTCAAGCTCATGAATAGTACATCATGATTCCTTGGCAGTTTCATGATCAATTTTGATGTGAATTAAGGTCTCAAATATGTCCTAGCTATTGTGTGAATCAAAACATTTCTTGTCGATTGAATTCTTGAGAAGGATATTGGTATCGTCAACTTTAAATGAGCATATATTTCATTATACTATGAATTATTGATCCCATGACATACCAACATATATATAATTTAATAATCTTTCTATCAATACCAAATTCACCTAAAACGGATACCCAGTGAATAAGTTATGGCTATTTTAAGTTTCTACTGTAAAACGAATGCCATTTCAGTGCATGGCGCGTCGCGCCAGAGGCCAAAATGGCACTCGTCAATTTCCAAAAATCCTCTATGATAGTCCCGCTTTTCTCCCAGCTTCCAGGACACAATAACTCATATTTTACCAAGCTCCGCGTCGCGCCGAGGCTCTAAATCAGGATAAATTTTGTGTAGTTTTCAGTTTTCATTTTAAACTCCTCAAGGGCAATATGGTAACTTTCCAAAACCATATATATACTCTTTAAACACAATATTGAAGCCCCAAAGCATCCTTTTACATTAACTTTATCAAAATTCACTCAATAACAGTCATGAACAAGTCTAGGGTTTCCATTGGGGTTTCAAGCTTCAACCAAATTCAACCGTAGATTCCACAAATTCTTAATCTAAGATTTGCGTAGTTTTCATCTATGGATCCAATCCGTTCATAGAGCTCAAGAGCTATGTTTTTAAATGTTAATTATTAAACTTTTTATGGTAATATAAGCATGTACATGTTGATGATTGTTGTTTAAGTTTCAAAATGATATCTAAAGATGTTTTCTTGAAATATATGTGGTTGTGAGTTGAAAAACATGAAATTTAGGTGGTTTGATGTGATGCAAGTATGAAACCCACCTATTCTTTAAAAATGGCATGCAAGGTGTTTGATAAAATACCTAGGATGCTAGAAACCTATAATTACATGATTCCATGATATCTAAATGACAAGTCCATGTTAACAATACACTTCCATATGAATTTCCTTTTTATTTATGTGTTGTTGCTGCTGTGGCATGAAGCATGTGTGATAATTGAAATATGAATTATATACATAAAATATATCCATGCTCTCCCTACCATGTTGAGATGTGAATTAATACATGAAGTATACTATCCCCTACTTATAATATTATGAATTATGGACTTTAATCTTATGATCAAGTCATATAATGTGTGCCAGTTTCATTCTATCGAGTCCTGGGGGTATTCATACCCGAAAAATATAGTTGTGTGCCTAGAACCATGTCATGTTCCATGATAAATCTCAGTCAAGCTATACTCTATAGAACTTAGTCAGTCATGTGACTCAGGAAATATCAGAAATCTCATGATCTCAGATAACTCTCACATAATAGTACTACTCCATCGTCAACAGATGTTAGTTACTCAATCCTTGTACAGCCAGTTGAATCATTTTTAGTTGTTTTAGATAGGAGTAGAAGTTAGCGCCGAGTGAACCCAAAGATGGGAACTCACCTGCCAGTTCAGGGTGTGATTCTTAGCAGTCATCCTTGTATTCCAAAACTATGTAGCTAGTGTAGGTTGAGAAATATTAACTTGTAAGATTAGGGTTGATGAGGTGTCTTAACATGTCACTCTAGGGTCCCGCTGTTCTCACTTTGAGTACCTAGCAGATAACGGTCACTCATAACTGTCCTTACAAATGACACGGTAGTGACACCCTTCCAGTTAAGGCAGATTGTACCCCAGCTTAGCCGTAATGGTATACATGAGTCATGTCAATTAAACAAGTACCTGCCATAATTTTAGTATCAGTATCAGTAAAAGAACTCAGAAAGTTCTTCAGATATCAGTATACCAGGACTGTTAGATACAGTCAAATTCAATTATAGCATGGGACTCAGAGAGTTCTACCAGATTCAAGACTGTCAAACACAGTCGCTTATTTATTAGAACTACAGTTCCAGTCATGTATTTGAGTACAGATTTAGATACCACATACTCACGATCTCAGTTACTATGTATGTATATTTGTACTCTTATGTTCATATCAGTCAGTCAGTTAGCATTATTCATGCATGAAAACCCTTTGCATTATCCTACCTCACTCATATACTCAGTACTTCAGTTGTACTAACGTATTTGTGCTATGATTTTTTCTTTTCATGTTACACCATAGGTCCAGAGCCACGAGTTCCAGACCAGAAGTAGCTTTCCAGTCGTAGTGTTGCGGTGAGTCCTCATCTATTCAAGTATAATATGATTTGATTTATTCATTTATTACTTCAATTCAGCTTTGCAGAGTTATTTGGAGACATGTTCCTTCAGCTCCTTATTCAGATAATACTTATAGGCTTTCAGATTTAGTAATATTTAGCTATCAGATTTAGTATTTAGTATTATATTCAGTTGTTTTCGATATTCATTACCCCATGGATGTTAATATATCTTTTCAGTTGAACCTTATGTCCTACATGTTCAGCTTTTCCATATATTATATGTATATTATGCAGTGTACAGGTATAGATATCAGTCATTGGTTAGCTTGTGGTCCATTGGGATCATGAGCACCATATAGCATTCTGATTCAGAAAATTGGGGCATTACAAACTCGGTATCAGAGCCTAAGGTTCAATAGAGTCTTAGGAATTCTTAAAGCTGCATCTAGTAGAGTTTTGTGAATGGGTGTATTGCTTGCCATATTTATGTACAGGAGGTTATAAGATGATTTAGGAATAGTTTCCCTTCTTCAAGTATTCATGTCGTTCCAGTGAGCATAATCTCAAGTTAAAATCCTAGTCTAATCCATTCTTTTCTTGTCTCAAAATATGACCCCAAAGAGAAGAAACCAGCCAACTCCTTAGCCCGAAGATCCTTTTGGTAAACATGTTTCTCATACAGATTTTAGAGCCGCATTCACCACAGTTGCTCAGTCTGTCGCTAACCAAAATGAAAGGCTACCAACTATTCCAGCCAATCTAGTGGTAAATACTGCAGCAGTTAGGATTCAGGACTTTACCCGAATGAACCCTTCATCTGTCCATGGGTCTAAGACTGATGAATACCCTCAGGAGTTCATTGACCAAGTTTAGAAGGTCATTGACATCATGGGTGTTACTTTTGTTTAGAGTGATGAGTTAATCGCATATCATTTGTAAGATATGGCTCACACTTGGCACAAATAGTGGAAGTCCGAGAGGGTAGATGGCGCAGGTCCCATTGGGTGGGAGGAGTTTGTCATGGCTTTCTTAGACAAATTCTTTCCCCAAGAGTTGAGAAAAGCCAATGTTCTTGAGTTTATCAACCTCGGGAAGGGAAATATGATGGTTAGGGAGTATTCTCTCAGATTTACTCAGCTAGCCAGGTATGCCCCTCATATAGTTGCTAGGGCTAAGATGAGAAAGTTCATTTCAGGGGTGAATGATAGCGTGGTGAATGAGTGTAGATCTACGATGCTGAACAGTGATATAACCTTAGCTAGACAGATGACCCATGCTCAACAGATAGAGGAGCAGAAGGTTAGGACTAGAGAGAGGTAGAATAAGAGAGCAAAATCAGGCAGTTTCAGTTTTGCTTAGCTTAAATCAAAGGGATAGAACCATTTGTGGTTTCATCCCATGTCAGCAGCTCCAGCTCCTTCCTCCGCTAGTTCCCCAGTGTCAAAATTCAGAGATGGTAGGAGAGACAAAGCGCCAGGCTATAAATCTCAGGGTAGTGTTAGTAGTGCCCAAGCAAATCCCCTTTGTTAGGCTTATGGTAAGAACCACAAGGGTATATGCAGAGCCGGTAGTGATGTTTGTTTTAGTTGTAGAAAGCCAGGCCACAGGATTAGAGAGTTTCCGTAGTCAGGTCTTCAGGGTCAGCAAATTCATTCCACAGCTCAGTCCGATCGCCTGAACCAGCAGGGTGCCACTTCCAGTGCTACTAGTGGGCAACGCCTAAATAAACTCTATGCTCTTCAGACCCGACAGTATTAGGAAAATTCTCCTGATGTTATTACTGGTATGTTACAAATTTTCCATATTTATGTTTATGCTTTGCTAGGCCCAGGTGCATCCTTGTCTTTTGATACTCCATATATAGCAGTCGATTTCGGAATCAGTCCTCAGATTTTAGAAGAGGCCTTTTTATTCTCTACCACAGTGGAAAAAAATATCATAGCCTGGCGGGTATATAGGGACTTCCTAATTATGATCGTTTAGAAATCCACATCAGCAGATTTAGTCGAGTTAGAGATGATGGACTTTGATGTCATTCTCGGCATGGATTGGCTTCATTCCTGCTATACCACAGTCAACATCAGAAATAGGATAGTTTAGTTTTAGTTCCCAAATAAGCCCGCCTTAGAGTGGAAGAGTAGTGTTTCAGCTTTCAAGGATCAGCTTATTTCCTACCTCCGGGCAAGGAAAATGATTTCTAAGGGGTTTTTGTAAGAATAGGTATCGACTTCCCAAAATAGATGATCTTTTCGACCAACTTCAGGGTGCCAGTTATTTCTATAAGATAGACCTTAGATCAGGGTATTATCAGCTCAGACTTAGAGAATGTGACATCCCAAAAATAGCTTTCCGTACTCGGTATGGTCACTTCAAATTTCTAGTCATATCCTTTGGTTTAACCAATTCCCCTGCAGCTTTCATGGACTTGATGAAACGTGTGTTCAAGCAGTACTTGGACATGTTCGTCATAGTCTTTATAGATGATATTCTGGTCTATACTAGCACTGAGCGTGATCATTCAGACCATTTCAGGATTGTTCTTCAGACCCATAGAAATCATCAGTCATTCGCCAAGTTCAGTAAGTGAGAGTTTTGGATAAGATCAGTAGCATTCCTTGGCCATATTATTTTTGGTGAGGGCATTAGACTAGATCCTCAGAAAACTGAAGCGGTAAGAAACTAGCCCAAACCCGTATCTCCAATAGATATCAGGAGTTTTTTGGGTTTGGCTGGCTATTTTAGACGGTTTGTCGAGGGATTTTCTTCTATTGCGTCTCCTATGTCAAAATTAACTCATAAAAAGGTAAATTTTTAGTGGTCAAATTCATGTGAGAAGAGTTTTCCAGAATTGAAGACTCAAATCACTACAGCTACAATTCTATCTCTTCCAGATGGGTTCGTAGTATATTGTGATGCATCCAGAGTGGGTTTAGGTTGAATCCTCATACAGCATGGTAAGGTCATATCCTACGCCTCCAGACAATTAAAGCCTTATGAGAAGAATTATCCTACTCCTGATCTTAAGTTAGAAGCCGTAGTTTTTTCCTTAAAGATTTGGAGGCATTATATTTACGGAGTTCATGTAGACGTCTTCACAGATCATAAGAGTCTCCAGTATATCTTTTCTCAAAAAGATCTTAATCTTAATCAGAGAAGGTGGTTAGAGCTTTTGAAGGAGTATGACATAAGTGTTCTTTATCATCCGGGCAAGGCCAACGTTATGGTTGATGCTCTCAGTAGACACTCCATGGGCAGTATTTCTCACTTTAAGGATAGCAAGAAAAAGATAGCTCAGGAAATCCATCAACTTACTAGACTAGGCATTCGCTTAGTCGAATCTTCAGAGGGTGGTGTAGGCATTCAGATTAGTTTAGAGTTATCTCTAGTTTTTGAGGTAAAAGAAAAGCAAGACATTGATCGTAGCCTTGTCAAAATGAAAGAGTCAGTTCAAAATCAGAAATTTCAAGTTTTCTCCCAAGGGGGAGATGGTGTTCTTCGTTGCCAGGGTTATTTGTGCGTTCCAGGTGTAGATGACTTGAGGCAACGAATTTTTGCAGAAGCACATGGTGCACGATACTCCATTCATCCGGGGACCACTAAGATGTACCGTAATTTGTAGGAGATTTATTGGTGGAGTGGGATGAAGAGTGATGTTGCAGAGTTTGTGGCTAAGTGCTCTACATGTCAGCAAGTTAATATAGAGCATCAAAATTCTAGTGGTTCCATACAGGAGTTCACCATTCCTACTTGGAAGTGGGAAGAAGTGAACACAGATTTCGTGATGGGTTTTTCTAAAACTCATTATCAGCATAATTCAATTTGGGTCATTATAGATAGAATGACCAAGTTAGCCCATTTTCTTCCAATTCATACCTTCTATTCAGCTGAGGATTATACCAAACTCTACATTAAGGAGATGGTCAAATTACACAGTGTTCCCTCATCTATCATCTTAGACAGAGGTACCCAGTTTACCTCTTACTTTTAGAAAGCATGCCAAAAGGTCTCGATACCCAAGTTTATCTCAATACAACATATCATCCTCAGACAAATAGTCAAGCTGAAAGGACCATTCAGACTCTTGAAGATATGCTAAGACGTGTGCAATTGATTTCAATGGAAGTTTAGATGACCACTTGTCCTTGATTGAGTTTGCATAAAACAATAGCTATCAGTCCAGTATTCAGATGGCTCCATTTGAAGCTTTCTATGGTAGGAGATGTAGATCTCCAATCAGCTGGTTCGAAGTTATTGAGGCCTCTGTCATAGGTCCTGACTTATTATTCTACTCCTTAGAGAAAGTTCAGTTGATCGGAGAGAGACTTTGGGCAGCTCAGAGCCAACAGAAGTCTTATGCAGATGTTTGTAGAAAGGATCTCAACTTCGAGGTCCACGACTATGTCTATCTTAAGATCTCTCCCATGAAGGGAGTGAAGAGGTTCGGCAAGAAAAAGAAACTCATTCCCTGATATGTTGGTTCCTTCAGGATTCTTAGTCTCTTTAGCAAGGTAGTATATGAGCTAGAATTGCCTTTAGATCTAGCCTCAGTTCATTAAGTCTTCCATGTCTCTTAGCTCAAGAAGTGCATAGGTGACCTAACAGTTGTAGTCCCTGTTCAGAGCATTGACATTTAGAACAGCCTCTCTTATGAAGAGATTCCAGTCAAAATCTTAGACTATCAGACTCGTCAATTAAGGAACAATGAAATCCCTCTAGTTATGGTTCTTTGGAGAAATTAGTCTCATCAGGGAGCTACTTGGCAAATAGAAATAGTTATGCGTACCAAGTAACAGTTCTTCTTAAGCTTATTCAATTTCATGTTCATGTCCCTAGTTTAAAATAGGTAGCTATTACTATTTCTTACTCATTCATGCATTCATGTATCAATTCAATTGTAAGGTCATGCATCAGATATGCATTCTGATCTTAAGAAGCTCAGTTTATCAGATTGCTCAGTTACACATCCATGTACCAATTATCCATGCGTCAGACATGCAAGAGTTCAATATGTTTAGCGTGTCAGTGATGAGATCATGTTTCAGTCCTTCATGTTCAGTTCCTTTTTTTCTTGTCTCATTCTTCCCTCTCAGTTAAGTCTCATTCGAGAACGAATGTTCCCAAGGGAGAGATATTATAATACCCAAAAAAATCATACTCAATATTAGCTCCATGTTTCAAGCTTATGCATATTGCATCATGGTTCCTTTGTAGTTTAATGATCAAGGTTGATGTGAACTAACGTCTCAAATATGTCCTAGCTATTGTGCGAATCAAAACATTCCTTACCGATTGAATTCTTGAGAAGGATAATAGTATCATCAACTTCAAATGAGCATATATCTCATTATACTACAAATTTTTTATCCATGACCTACCAACAGATAGATAATTTAATAACATTTCCGTCGATACCAAATTCGCCTAAAATGGATACCCGGTGAAGAAGTTATGGCTATTTTAAGTTTCTGCTGTAAAACGAATGCCATTTCAGTGCATGGCACGTCGCGCCAGAGGCCAAAATAGCACTCGTCACTTTCCATAAATCCTCCACGATAGCCCCGCTTCGCACCAAGCTTCCAGGTCACAATAATTATCATTTTACCAAGCTCCGCGTCGTGCTGGGGCCCTAAATCGGGATAAATTTTGCATAGTTTTTAGTTTTCGTTTTAAAATCCTCAAGGGCAATATGGTAACTTCCCAAAACCCTATATATGCTCTTTAAACACGGGATTGAAGCCCCAAAGCAGCCCTTTACATTAATTTTATCAAAATTCACTAAAGAACAGTCAAGAACAAGTCTAGAGTTTTCTTTGGGGTTTCAAGCTTCAAGCAAATTCAATCGTAGATTCCA
This sequence comes from Capsicum annuum, assembly GCF_002878395.1. Lineage (NCBI taxonomy): Eukaryota > Viridiplantae > Streptophyta > Magnoliopsida > Solanales > Solanaceae > Capsicum > Capsicum annuum. The sequence continues at coordinate 77,591,478 of NC_061115.1, read as the reverse complement.
CGAATGCTTAATCTATGGTATGCGTAGTTTTCATCTATGAATCCAATACACTTATAGAGCTCAAGAACCATGTTTTCAAATGTTAATTTGTAAACTTTTTGTGGTGATATAAGCATGTACATGTAAATGATTTTTGTTTAAGTTTCAAAATGATATCTAAACATGTTTTCATGAAATATATGTTTTTGTTAGTTGAAAAACATAAACTTTAGGTGGTTTGATGTGATGCAAGTATGAAATCCACCTATTCTTTAAAGAATGCATGCAAGGTGTTTGATAAAATTCCTAGGATGCTAGAAACCCATAATTACATGATTCCATGATATCTAAATGATAAGTCCATATTAGCTGATAAGTCCATATTAGCTATACACTTCCATATGAATTTCCATACTATTTATGTGTTGTTATTGTTGTGGCATGAAGCATGTGTGATAATGGAAATATGAATTATATACACGAAATGTATCCATGCTCTCCCTACCATGTTGAGATGTGAATAAATACATGAAGTATACTATCCCCTACTTATAATATTGTGAATTGTGGACTCTAATCTTGTGATAAAATCATTTCATGTGTGCCAGTTTCCTTCTATCGAGTCCTGGGGTATTCATACCTTAAAAATATAGCTGTGTGCCTAGAGCCATGCCATGTGCCACAATAAATCTCATTCAAGCTATACTCTATAGAACTCAGTCAGTCATGTGACTCAGGAAACATAAAAAATCTCATGATCTTAGTTAACTCTTAGATAATAGTACTACTCTGTCAGTCAATGGATGTCAGTTATACAGTCCATGTACAACAAGTTGAATCATGTTCATTGCCTTCAGATGGGAGTAGAAGTTAGCACCAAGTGAACCCAAGGATGGGAAATCACCTACCAGTTCAGGGTGTGATTTTTAGCAGTCATTCTTGTGTTCCAGAACTACGTAGCCAGCATAGGTTGAAACATCTTAACCTATAAGATTAGGGTTGATAAGGTGGCTTAAACTTTCAGTTTAAGGTCCCACCATTCTCACTTTGAGTACCTGCCAGATAAGGGTCACTCGCAGCTGTCCTTACCAGTGGTGTGGTATTGACACCTCTCCAGTCAGGGCAGAGATTGGACCCCAGCTTAGACGAAATAGTATACATGGGGCATGTCGGTTAAACAACTACCTCCCACAGTTTCAGTATCAGTCTCAGTAAATAAACTCAGACAATTCTTTAGATATCAATATACGAGGACTATTAGATACAGTCAAATTCAGTTATAGCACGGGACTCAAAGAGTTCTACCAGATTTAGGACTGTCAAAAACAGTCGGTAATTTATCAGAACTATAGTTCCAGTCATGTATTAGCATACAGATTTAGCTACCACATACTCATGATCTCAGTTACTATGTATGTATGTTTGTACTCTTACGTACATATCAGTCAGTCAATTAGCATTATTCATGCATGTAAACCCTTTGCGTCAGCCTACCTCACTCGTATACTCAGTACTCCAGTTGTACTGACGCATTTATGCTATGGTGCTTTCTTTTCATATTCCACCATAGGTCCAGAGCCACAAGTTCCAGACCAGCAGTAGCTTTCCAGTTGCAGTGTACTAGTGAGTCCTCATCCATTCGAGGATAATATGATTTGATTTATTTATTTATTAATTCAGTTCAGTTTTATGGAGTTAGTTGGAGATATGTTCCTTCAACTCCTTATTCAGAAAGTACTTAGAGGTTTTCAGATTTAGTCAGATTTAGCTATCAGATTCATTATTCAATTTTATATTCAGTTTTTTTAGGTATTCATTACCCCATAGATGTTACTATATCTCTTCAGTTGAACCTTATGGCCTATATGTTTAGGTTTTCCGCATAATCCACTCTTAGAATTACATCAAAATCTGCCATAACTAACATTACCAGATCTACTATAGTATCCCAATGAAATATAGAAATGACACTACTTCTATAGATACTCCTAGAAATGATGCACTCACCCATCATGGTAGAAACTAAGAATAGGTAAGGAAAGCTTTTTTGACCAAAACAAAAATACATAGCCACATAAGGGGTCTCATAAAATAGGGTGGAATGAGGGTCAAGTAGTACATAAAAATTACCAGAGAGACACTATACCATACCCTTGATAGTATCTGAATATAGCACAAAATCCTACCAAATAGATAGAGCGTACAGATAGTTACAACCACCATCTATCCCTGGGTAGCGCCCTTCATAGTTGGGGCTGATCAAGTAGTAGTCGAGACTTTTTTATCCCCATATGCCCTCCTTGCTATGGGTAAATATTGTTGCATATGGCTAGGTTGACCACAACAAAAGCATATATTTCTCCCCAAATAATAAGACCCATGGTGAAGCTTCCCATAAGTATGGCTAGAAGGGTAGGATGGGGTTGATTGTACTACATTTACTTGAGACTAACTACCCTATATCTTGGGGCTACTACAAGGTCGATAATGTTAAGGACTGGGTACAGGTGCACAAGTAAATGAATGCGTATTCCCCCAAAACTTCTTGAAAAATTGTTTGCTGCCTGTTTTGCTACTCTAATAGCTTTTATCCTGATCAGTAAGTTTTTCTCTCTTACTCTAAGGCTACTCAACTTATGTCCTCTTTGTTTTCTCATACTCTACCCATTAAGCATGAATCATTAGCCTGGACATATATATGTCACTATTTAACATAGCTCTTTTATACTCTAGTTTTACCTTATCAGACATATTAGACAAGCACTTTCTTATTCTATCCCTCATTGTAGAGAGAAACTCGGGGGAGAGACTGCTAAGTAAAATTCAAAGCATGTTTCTTAACATTCATATTTCCTTTCTTCAAATTTACAAATTCCTCAGCCTTAGCATCCCTTAAATCTTGAGGAAAAAATCATCAAGAAGGGGTTTAGTAAATTTTCCCATGGCTGGTTTAGCATCCTCACCCCTAAGCTTCTCCCAGTCATTAGGAAAGCTATCACATTTAAATGATAGGCTACAAATTTGACCCCTCAGTATCAACGTGCATAATTTATAAAATCTTTTCTATCTCATTAATAAAGTTCTAAGGGTCTTACTCTACTTTCAACCAAAAAACGATTGATGGATTCAGGTGCATAAACAGGCCAACCTGAGTACCCTTTAAAGAACCATTAATAGGACAAATATTATTTGATCGATAGTACTGAGATGATATGATCCATGAAAGCATTTCGATGGTCTATCAGAACTCAACCTTAGAAACCTCACCCTGAGAGGACTGAGTATGGGAGGTTCTCGTCTTAGGATCTCTTGGAGGATTAGATGGGGTTGGTGGAACCTATGTAGTAGAAATGAAATCAGAAGTGTAGGCTTTATTTTGGTCTTGCATCCCATAGGTAGGATAGGTCTCCTCAATAATTGCCCTAATGGACGTGGAGATTCTCGTTGAAGTCCTTTTTAGAGGCATATTCTGAAATATGGGAAAATTTAGGGGTTAGAAGAGTTCACTTGGGAATAGACTCTCCATCAAGAACAAGAACATAAACTAATAGAAATATTCTTAAGTGTCTTGTATCCTCCCTCTTATAAGTGTGGCGCACTACAAACCTATAAAAAGGATTCTACTCGGCACGGCTTTATAGATACTTTACATTATTCATAATAGCAAGGTATGGTGAAAGGGATGTAAGACATAAGGACATGACCATATAATACATTATTCTAAACTCCGACATTAAGTAACCCATTGGATAATGAGTCTAGTACTCCTCAACCGACAGAGCATTAGTCCATGTTTACCGCAAGGACTAAGATTATGCTAAAGTCACTAATAGTCAAAAGACACCATTTTTATCTATATGTTAAGGAAACCAGTTGCCATCAAATTAAGGAGCGACATCCCTATATCGATAAAACATAGGTTTTAGGCATTGGTCATGAGGATAAGCGTCTTTTTAATAAACTACACATTTATTTTTAAGCCCAATTAAAATATTTTTCATAATCATATCTATATGGATTCTATAATTAACGCATTCACACTTTGGTATCTTCATACCAGACTTGCAAGTCATTCATATCATGCAAAATCATTTTCATACAACATTATAGATTCTTAATTTTTCCTTTAAATTCATCAACATAACCAAAATAACATCTCACTAGATCATGCTTTACACTTCTCTAAAAACATGATAAACAGCATAATCCCCATTGTAAAAAAAGTTTTTGAAGTGGGTTGAGGGTCATAGCTTCATCATGCACAACTTTTAAGGTTGTAAATTCATATTATCAAATACACCTTTTCATATAATATGTTCACATCTCAAAACCTATTACTAATAATTAGAAACCCATCAAAACAAGAGGAAATTTAGTATTAAACTTTTCACAACAAATCCCCAACCCTAGTTCAAACAATCATTATAGAATATATAAATACTAAGTAAATTGACAACTAATTTTAGTTAAAGTAGGGAGTGTTCAACAAGCATATTTGATTGAAAAATCTTGAGGAAAGCAATATATTTGAGCCTTGAACATGGAACCCTAGATTCTATAGCTTTCAAGTAGTTTTGAGAAGTGTAGAAAGTGATTTTGAGTAATAAGAGTCATATTTAGGGACTTAGAGTTAATTACGATGGGTGGGGGATGGTTTTTAGGTGTAAAAAGAACCAAAAACCCCTAAAAATTAAGGTAAAAAAAGTCCCAGTGATGAAATAGGGGATACAACACATGCCTCATCGCATGGCACACCACGTGCGTCGCACACCTATTATAGGGCATCACCTCTACGGTGCATGGACAAAATGAGGGTAAGGAAGTAGACACTCATGCTAGGCAATATGATGTGGGGCCAAATAGTGGCCTCCCTCGTATGATGCACAACTAATTTCTTATCTCTAAACCTTCCCCAACTAGATGTACTCACCCCTATTCAATTTCTACTTTATCTTAGGGTCACGTAGGATTATTTCTATCTCTAAATAGATGTTAAAACATTTGGGGAATTATAATAAATGGAGAAAAAATGGAATCTTAAAAGAATCTATAAAGTACCAAAATTTAGGATCCCAGACTAAGAGTTCAATAGAATAATAGATAGTTTTAAATGAAGAATTAATGAAAAAGGGAAAAATACATAGATTTAAGATACCTTTTCTTAATAGGATCAATTCCTCGCCATTCCCAAGATCCAAGGTCACCTATGCTGAAAGAAATAAGAGAATAAAAATTGGAGGAAAGAACTATTGGTACTGCTAAAGGTTAATCATTGTTTTTGCAAAGTCCCTAGCCCTAATCAAAGGACCACACTAGGTTAATCATCGCAATCTCAATGGTCTCCTTAACATTCAGATCCTATAAACCCTTTATCACTAATGTTCCATGCTATTATGTCACTTAAGATTCTTAAACTTGGAGAATATGTTTGTACTTAAGGATTTTTTGTTGGATTTGATGTGTTTTTGGAGTGATTTTGCTGGAAATTATTTGTTTGAAGCTATCCAAAAAAAATAGAATGAAAAGCTAAAAAAATGAAGTCCAGAGAAATTTTTTTACGTCACCAATTATGGCGACCCACCTACTTCCATAGGTACCACATACACCCCGTAGCAGGGTCCATAGGTGGCCACTAACTCAACTTTCTAAGATCATTTCTTATTGATTTCAAAGGGCTGCTATGTAAACTATATATACTCCTATGATGTTTTCTAGTAACTATTATGTACGTTTACTCAAGTTTAAGTCACATATATCATTCACAAACATCTTTTGATTCCAAGATTGATCTATGATCTTAGGACCCTTTGTTCATTGATTTTCGTTAAATAATTGATCTGAGACTTTGGGTTTTATTATTTCATTATTGTGAGATTAATTCTATGTTTTTGTCTATGAATTCCATGAGTTGTCTCGCAACTATGAGCGGTTAATTCCCTTTGTTACAATTGTGGGAACCCTAGTGGATTAATGAAGTTGGAAAAGTGCAACATTGTCCAAACTGATATTCTTGCATGTATTGTGATCATCTTCATCTTAATAGACTTTTTAGCATTTCCGAATGTTCAGATCCCACCTATATTCACTACTTGCTTCATAAGAGAGGTAGAGAGTAGGAAAAAAAGATTGCAACATTAATTTAATGTAAATTGTTGAAATAAGCTAATCATCTTCGTCTACTTAAGATAATTATCTTCGTCTAATTAACTAGAGACTTAAAAGGTAATAGTTAGTCTAAAATCTAGGATAAGGGTTAGTAAAGTGACACTCTGTGACTCAAAAGGTAAAGATTGAGATTTTCTAATTAGTCCACAAGACAGTTGGTAAACATAACTTGTTAGATTCTATATGCAAGGTATTGGAATAGTTCGACAATGCATGATAAATCTATAGAATTAGTAGCCAGGGGGAACACAAGCCTAGTATTTGTCTTAGAATGATTAAATCCAAAATCATCTGAGGTTTGTAACTTCTTACTTTTCAACGCAAATACCCCCATTTACCTTTTCGTACTTTCCATTGATTTCAGCAAGTTTGGTAGATAGTTTCACGTATTATCTGTGGGTTCAACCCTAACCTAGTTGTGTTATAATATTTTCGTAGAGATCACTTTATACTTCTAAGGAGGTGTACTTTTGGCCTATTTTAAAAAAGAAATCATTGTAGCCAAGGAATACGATGATTAAATTGTTGAAGTTTTTGGGTTTTATTTTCTTATATTTTTCTATTCTTATGGATATGACATATTTACAAGAGAAAGAGTAGAGTGATGAGGACTCCTTATTTATTGATCCTTACCATTTTGATATAGTGCATTACTGTATGAGTGTGATTGGATATATTGTTGGAACATAATAAGAGCATCATAGGAATTTTTACACCCTTGCAAAATAAAAAAAGGAGTTCAGTTGAAAGGTTGATAGGTTTGGCTTGGAGATTCACAACTTAAAATGAGACTTGGATACAAAGTTTGATGCTAGTAATGCCCAAAAATTTTGTTATGAGTTGTTTGAGGATGAGAAACTTCTTATAAGCCAATTTAAAAAAGCTAAAATCATAGGAGTCAGCACTTGATCAGACTTTTGTAGATGTTATCACTATTCAGAAGAGCACACTAGAGTTATGTTAGGATGTAAGTAAAAATGAAAAGCATGAATTGAAATGTATTGGACCTCATTCTAAGAATTTTTTCACATTATTTTTGGATATTTAGATATTAATCGAGCCATCTGAGTTTATCGAAAAGTGTGAGAAGGAGGAAGACTATGTTTATATTATTGAATTTGTTCTGCCAAAATAAAGAAATTACATTTCTCACTTAAGGGCCAGGAGTTTCAACATTCTCCATCTATTGCTTGGTTCCTTTATTTTCATACCTCCTCTTTTAACTATAGTAAAATATTAAAGAAAAACATAGGGGTGCAATTCATAAGTTCAAAGTGGAGGAAAAATTTGGAGGCAACCCGTTTGTCTACCTAATGAAGTCTGAGTGTACCAGTATCATGCTACAATGTTAAATCAGGCACTGCATGGGAGGAAACCCATAGGATTGTTCGTGAAGTCTGAGTAACTAGTATATCCATGGCGGACTGCGATGCTAAATCAAGCGCTGCTTAGGAGGCAACCCAATGTATTGGGTTGTTTTTGTATTTGTGTGTTTGTAAATGACATCAGATCTTCGCACCTATGGTGCGCTAGGCATGTTTCTAGCTCTCTTGTTTTGTAACGGTCTAATACAGTGCAGGAATGCATATTTATAAGTTAAGAATGGGGCTGCATGTCAGTCTAGTTTCCTCTTAGGATTTTTTCTTGCCTTGTCTCTTTTCCCCAAATTTTATTCTTATTAGAGCCGGCATGTTTAGGACATATTGTGTTTTGTTTCGTATTGTGTTATGTTTTTTATTAACTAGGATAAAAATGAGTATCTATGGCAATGATGCATTTTGATTTTTTAATTTTTTTAAGAAATATAATACCCCTCCAGAAAAAGTGAAAAAAATTATGGTTGGATGTGGTAGAAAATACAGAAAAAGAAAAAGAAAAGCAAAACGAAAGAAAAAGAGAAAAAAGAATAAATGAAACCACACCCTACCTAATTGTGCAATAAAAGAATAAAAGAAAGAAATAATGGTGGAATAAGAGAGTTGGTTGATAAGTGGACCCCGAAAGGAAGTGTAGTGCCATTAGTCACTAAATTCTCATATGTACCACACCAAAAACCAAACCGACATTACAAGCCATTAAAAGCCCTATAGTGATCCTAAATGGCTGTCTAAATGCTAAGGTAAAGAAAATATGGGAAAGCCTATGGTATTCTACACTAATTGTTAGAACTTCCCTTATGAGTGTGAGTGACTATTGATACGTCCCTGCTTTGACAAGCACTATTCTATTGAGCGATTGGGACTTATTTGATGTGAGGACATATGGGTTGTGTTGCTTACTGCTTACTTGATTGGGTAGTGTAACTTATACATATATATGGTTGTTTGTTGCTATTATAATTCCATAGCTTGATTCCTTTGTGTCACATTGTTATGCTTTATCGCACAGTGTTTTTAAGTGCTTAATTTAGAGAGGGTAATGTGTTTTGAACTTAATTTGAGATTGACTGCCATACGAATCTTAGGTTTATTTTGGCTAAGAATTTTTGTATTATTAGGTTGTGTTTAGTTGCCTGAGGACATGCAACATTCTAAGTTGAGAGTCTTGATGTGCCATGGTTTTATTGGACTTACGATGGTTACACTTTGAGAATATGCATGTACTTAAGGATATTTTGTTAGAATTAATGTCTTTTTTCAGTGATTTTGTAGAAAACTAGGTTTTGGAAGATAACCAAAATAAAATGGAATGAAATACTAAAAAGTTACCACCTACCTAGGCACCTATGCCCCATAGGTACCAAACCAGGGCCTAGTCATGAAGGGCATCTCAAGTCCACAACGAACGGAGACCACCTCCATTAGCCTAGCCAACCACAACACAATATAACTAGTAGTGGATAAGTTCTTATTATATAACACGATAGAGCTGAGTTCCAAACATATAACAGGATAGAACTGAGTTGCAAACATATAAAAAAATAGAACTGAGTTTCAATCATATAACAAAACAGAACTAAACTCTGAACATATAACAAGATAGATAAATCAATACTAATATGGATCTAAGACCTCACAACACAATCCACCCACACTATTTCCACAAAGCCTCTAAGAAACCAAACGTCAACCTAAGTAGAGACATGACCCCAACCATAGACAAAAACCCACCAAAATAGTGACATAAGTAATGTCAATACCATAAAATGAGGTCTTTCTATAGAATGGAAGCTCACCACTACAAAGATGACTCTTGGACAGTCTTGAAATTACCTATCACTATGCAAAGTAACAAAAGTGTCTTCTGACTCTGCATCACGTGGGGATACAGTGTTCGGGGACGGTTAGTGGGGTGAGCGTTGGCATGGAACTCAGGGAAGGATTAAAATAATGCCATGATCAATCGATCCAAAACCATTCAAAACCGTATTTACAGAATAATATACATATATAAATATATATATATATATATATATAATATGTTGGGATAGGGAACAAGGTTTAGCATGAAGTTTAAAATATTAGCCTAGACTGTATAGTTATCCTATAATCTAGGCACCTACGGGCTATATGGGTTAAGCTCCCCCTACTGAAAGGGCCCTAATGCGAGTTAGCCACATGAACCACAGATATTCAAGGGAAGACCAGAGAATATCCCTACCCACATCATTCTAGGATACGTATATATATAAGTGTGAACTATGCACATGGTAATCAAGACCCCAATGCCGGAAAATATGGTTTCCAGTGTTCGTCCACCCTAGGACTTATACCTTTATGGTAAGCTATACAATCCCCCATTAAGTCTAACTAAAATGGTTTAAACATTCTCATTCATTAAGTAAGAATCATTTATTATGGCATATATGATTGCTATTTTCATACTAATCACGCGTGAAAGCTAATATCATTATGCCATTCAGATTATTCATCACCTTGGGGGAATTCCCCGACCCTCGTGATTTATCAAGTCAAATTTGGGGGAATTCCTTAACCCTCCCCCCTCCTCCAATTTCATAATAAATTCAACATATGACCAACAATGCCTTCCAAAATTATTTTTATCCGTTTAACCATTTATGCAATGCAATAGTTTAGGGGAGTAAAACAAATCATGTGATTATCCATATTTCAAAGACAATTATGCAAGTGGATTGAGGGCAACATAATTTCCAAAACCAATTCCAAGCGAAAATCACCCATTTTGAGAAGTGCCTAAACCCCCATCCTGTATTACCATACCCATGCACCTAAGCAGTTTTAAAACCATCGATAAAGCATAAATAATGCATATAAAATCATGGGAACACCATTCAAACAATAATCAACAAAAACCCTCAACCTAAGTTCCAAAACCAACATTTAAAACCACTTGAATATCAATATTTTATGCCATGAATAGAATAAAAATTTGTAGAGAAGAGATACATGCCTTAATATATCAAGAAATTGGAGAAAAAACAACATATATTAATCCCAAGATGCTCAATCCCTTAAACACCCTAGTTGTTCTTGCTTGGAGAATTAGAGAGAATTTAAGAGTAGTTAATAATTATCTATGTAATAAAAATAACCCACTTTAGATATTTTATGGTTGTGGGTTATGATTGGAGAAAGAGTGAAATGACCAAAGTACCCTCAATTAAAAGTGAAGGAAATTTGTCTCTTGGCGTTATGGGTAACATCATAACTCTTGTTGACTAAGTACGATTCATTGCCTAGAATCATTTTCTGGACAGTGACTCAAGGAAGACTTCATTGGTTTGGTCACGAGTTACACCTTACAACTCGTGACTTGACCTTACGGTTTATAGGTTCCTAGGTGTTATTAGGATAGAAACTCTTGCTACTCTACTGGTTTGGTCATGAGTCCTCCCTACGACTTGTAAACACACCTTATGACTCATGAGATGCCAGTCATAGCTTGGGCAGTGAGCTCAAAACCCAAAAATTTTAGAGGCAAAAATCTGGGGTATTACACTTAGGTACTAGAAAATGAAGTCTAGAGAGAAATATTTTGGGCACCTCCTAGGACCACCCACCTACTGGTTGTAGGTACAACCTATGCCCCATAGGAGGTATAGTAGGTGGCCACCGACTCAACTTTACTAGATCATTTCAGATTGATTTCCTAGGGTTTCTATGTAACCTATATATACGCCTATGATGTTCTCTGTTATTATGTAGATTAACTCAAGTTTATGTCATAAATATCATTCACAAATATCTTTTTATTCCAAGATTGATCTTTGATCTTGGGACTCTTGTTTTCTTTGTTTTTGGTTGAATAATTGATCTCAGATTTTGCGTTTTATTATTTCATTATTATGAGATTAATTCTACGTTTTAATCTATGAATTCCATAAATTGTCTCGCAACTATAAGCGGCTAATTCTCTAAGCTAGGGTTGTGGGAATCCTGGCAGATTAACAAAGTAGAGGAAGTGCCAAGTCATTCTGGATAAAGATTCTTGCATGCATTGTTATTCTCTTTGATTTAAATAATTTCGTAGCGGTGGTCAACGTTAAGAACCCACTTGTATTCAATACTTACTTCAAGAGAGAGTTGGAGATTAGGAAAAGGAGATCATAATAGTGTTTTGAAGTTAATTATCAATCTAAGCTAATCATCTCCATATACTTAAGATAATTATCTTTCATCTAATAACTTGAGACCCACAAGGTAGTAACTAATCTGGGATCCGTGGAAATGGTTAGTAACACAACACTCTGAGACTCATAAGGAAAAGAGTGAGATTTTCCAATGAGTCCATAAGAAAGTTGGTGGTACATAACTTGACAAATTCAACATGCAAGTTATTGGAATAGTTTGACAATGTAAGATAAATCTATGGACTTAGAAGCAATGGGAAATGCAAGCCTAGTGTTTGTCTTATATTGATTACAACCAAAAGCATCTGCGTTTTATCACTTCTTACTTTTCAAAAGAAATCCCCCCATTCACTTTTCTGTACTGACCGTTGATTTGAGCAAGTTTGTGATATAGTTTCATATATTACCTGTGGGTTAGACCCCAACCTAGTTGTGTTATTATATTTTTACAATGACCTCTTTATACTTCTAAGGAGGTGTACTTTTGGGTGATATCCATCACAAACACGATATGTCATGACCCAAAATGCAAAGGGTAATGATGGCAGTTGTCACGGTGAACCTTTACAAGTAATCCTATCAAACAAAATTGATACAAAAGAGAAATGATACTTAAATCCCAAGGTAAGGCTTCTAGAACAAAGTCAAACCATAAAAGTATAATAAATGTGGAAAGGAACATAGTTAAGAACAATACCATCACTCCCTAAAACCTGATGTCAACAGTGTAAAAGCTACTGATACTAACCATGAGTCAAATAAATCAGAATATCCAATAGGAATATTATTTGTATCCAAATACGAGTAAACACATTAACTAATACAAAAAGATAGAAGTAGGCCCCAGGAGCATCAAAGTCCAACTGCTACCTTTAAAAACTCTAAAGCCACCCAAAATCAAACCATATGAGATATACTCGCACCAAAATCTTCACTGAAAGGGCATGATAGGGATGAGTATGGTTCACTTATACTCTGTAGGTATCATAGGCCGACCAAGCAAAGTTAAAAATAATGCATACAAATTTCACACTAAGGGCACATCACTTACAATGAGAAAATGTCCCATAATGGTACCCCACACCGTTTGCACTAACATTTCTATAATATCCACTTATAATAAAACAAAGCACCAGAAAAGGATACAAGTATACATTTATACCATATATAAGTAAAGAAAATGGGAACAACATATAGGAGAGCATCAAATACAAGTAAGGAAGGTTAGAACGATAGATAGGTAACAACTCAAATAGAATATACAATCACATCACTATCGTAATAAAGTAAACACAATAAAAATGATGATGATATGATGCACGAGGTTGTCGCACAACCTCAAGGCCATCGCACAACCTTTAAGACCATGGCACAGTCTCCGTATACACCTACAGAGCTAAAGCTACAAGACGTAGGATCCATACGGGGTTCGTCAACCCATATACAATCCTTATATCCATATCTCCTTCTCGGCACATCCCTCAGGAGTGTTGATGTCACATTTTATGTCATAAAAAGATGTTGCTAGTGTTTCTTAATATTTCCATGGTAGTACCATTGTTTTATGAATGAGTACGAGGATACAATGCTACCAACCAACAAAAAAAGATTATTTTCACAACCAACTACAATGAGTATTTCAATATCAATAAATATACTATCACATGAGCCAAATATCCACTTTGTATATCCAACTATTCACTAAATCCAACAAGATTTCATATGCTAATAGAGTATCAATACAATACAACAAACATAATCTATGCCACAATACACTTTTTCATCAAATAAGATACAATTATCAATATGTACACAAGGCTATTAATATCACATAGAACCCCACATGGTCACACATAGCACATAAAGTTTGAAAACAGCCATATAATATAACACATAGGCCTCCACACAGGCCCAACACAACAAGATAGCCATTTTTAATTATTAGTTTCCATGCCATTAATATCTATTTTATATGAGTATTAACTACCCAACCCTGTCTGAAAGAAGTTAAGCCATAACCTACCTCAAAGGTTGAAAACCGAAACAAAACCTTCCCTCCCAAATACTTACTTCTCACTTACTTACGATTCCAAAATTAACTAAAACATGGAAATATCAAATTTACATGTCAAAATAAAGTCAATGATAACCATATTGCCTATTTTTTATTCGAGGTCAAAATGGACACCCGAAAAAAAAAATTCAAAGCAAAGGCAAAATCATAACTTTATTTCAAAAACATGTTCTCCATATATTTAGAGTCTACAGAAGAAAATCCAAGTGAAAATGAGCTTTAAATCAAAGAAAAATTATTCCTTTTAAATCCATTTTAAAATTAAGATTTAAAGTTGTTTTGAAGGTGAAATTGAGGAAAAATGGATAATTATATGACTAGAAATTCATTCAAGTTAAAAAGGAGTAAATTGGGGTTTAAATTGGAGGAATGCTATTTTTAGGCCTTATGGGCCAAAATCTCCAAATTTCATACATTAATTTGTGTTTAAAACAAGAAATTAATGTTAACGATAGAAGAAATTAGTTGAAATAAGTGTAATGGAGCTTACCTAAACTTGACGATGGAGAAACTTGCTCAAAACTATAAAACCCTAAGCTATAAGTCTAGAAATTGTGGAAAATGGTGACAACAGGTATTTATATACAGAGGTCTCATGATCGTAGGCCTGGAGTCGTTAATGCAAAGCCTTGGCTTACAGGTTTGTTGAGATCGTGAAAGTGGTGTTATAATAGTGACACTTGCCCTGTTGTCCTAATCATGATCATGGTATAAGGCATATGGTCGCGGGTGCACCAGATAATTGGTGCACCAGCTAGGGACTTGGTGAATTTTCAATTCTCCGTGGGGCCCTGAGGATTCATCCGAAATCTCGAGAACGAAAATGAACTATGCTACCTTATCAAATTCAATGCTTCAGACTAAATGGTGATATCAGACTTTTGAGAAAACATCATTTTCACAAAGTTGAACGCTGGAAGTCAAAATCACAACTTTACACATTGAGGGTCGAAATGAAATTTAAAAGTCATAAAATCACACAAACCATATTACCACCCTAAAATTGAGATTTCGAATATACTGGCATAGTCCGTTTTGCCATCCATCAGACATGTCAAAATATATCAACTGAAATCAACTATAAGGCTCTCAAAGCTTCTAAAAACCACAAAAATCACATAAATGGAGCCAAAATGCATCAGGAATCATGTCAATTATCACCACACCTAAAAAATACCGCAACACAACCACATGGAGAGGTAAAATAGTCAAATCACACAAAAGCACATTTTTCACATATTTCATAAAAACTTTAGGTCAGTACATCATCCACCAATAAAAATATAGTTCGTTCTCAAACTAAAGGCAAGAGAAATACCTGAATCAACAAAAGCTAGGGAAAAAAACAACGCATATCAGACTAAACCTCCTAAGTGGCCTCATCTACAAGTTGATGCCTTCACTAAAACTTAACCATAAGAATAACTCTAGAACGCAACCGTTTAACATCCTTAGCCAAAATAAAGACCGACTCCTCAATAAAAAATAACCTCTCATCTAACTAAACCAATTCCAAACAAATGACATGAGACTCATATAAAATATAATGGTGAAGCATGTAAATGTGAAAAACTGGATGAAAAATGATAAATCTGGGGGCAAAGCTAACTCATAAGCCACATCACCAACAGTCAAAAAAATCTCAAATGGACCAATACACTTGGGGCTAAGCTTTTTAATCTTCCCAACCTCATCACACCCTTTAAGGGTGAAACTCGAAAGAAAACATGTTCACCAACACTAAATTTCCAAGCACTAAGTCTACGATCAGCATAACACTTCTACCTATACTAAGCCACTGGATGTCTATCTTGAATGATCCCAACTCTATCCAAATACTCACAAAGCAAGTCGGTACCTTGAGGTATGACATCATAAACTTCAAACCAACCCACTGAAGAGCGACAATGTCTACCATAAAAAGCCTCAAAAAGAGCCATATCAATACTTGAATGGTATCTATTACTGTACGCAAACTCTGCTAGGACTAAAAGTTTCTCCCACTAGCCACCAAAATCCATCATACATAAAAGGAGCATATCCTACAAAACCTAGATTGTTCGCTCTGACTAACTATCAGTTTAGGGGTGAAATGCGGTGCTAAGATCAAACCAAGTTCCCAACTCATCCTGAAAAGTCTTCAAAAAGTGAGAAGTGAACATAGAACTTTGATTTGAAAAGATAGATATTAGCAGACCATATGGTCATACAATCTCCTAAATTAATACGGGCCCACCTCTCAACACTGAAAGAGACCTACACCAGAATAAAATATGCAGAGTTGGTCAATCAATCCATGATGACCTAAACCTAATCAGATACATGAGAAGTGAAAGGAAATCCAATCATGAAGTCCATAGTGATTCATTCCCACTCCTACTTAGGAATCGATAATCTTAGAAATAATCCACCAGTTCTCAAATGCTCGACCTTTACCTCCTGGAAACAAAGGGAACGAGCTACAAAATCTACTACATGCTTTCTCATAACACCTCACCAACAATGTTTTGTTAAGTCATGATACATCTTAGTCACTCCCACATGGATCGAATACCTGGAAAAATAGGCCTCCTTCAAAATCAATTAAATCCAATCACCAATACTCTACAAATAAACTAGGCCCCCAATCATAAAAACACAATTGAAATCGAGTGAAGCATCTATAGACTCACTACTTAACACCTTATCCTAAATCAACCTCAACCCAACATAATCAAACTCGAGAGCTTGAATTTGCACTATCAAAAAAGACCTAGCCTCCACAAATGCCAAAACAAACCCAGGTGTAAAAATATCTAGTCTAACCATTTAGTTAGCTAATGATTGAAACTCCAAGGACAAAGGCTTGTCCTAGGTCAAAAGATGCAGCAAGCTACGTATGCTAGTCGACTTCCTGTTCAAGGCATCTGCAACTATATTAGCGTTACCTGGATGATAGAGAATAGTTAAGCCATAATCTTTTTGCAACTAAAGCCAATGGTGCTTCCTCATTTTAAGATCTTGTTGGGTGAAAAAGTAATTAAGGTTACAATGATCCATAAGAAATCTCATAATAGACACTATACAAGTAGCTTATCCACAACTTCAAAGCAAAAACAACTGTGCACAACTCCAAATCATGGGTAGGGTAATTTTTCTCAAGGTATGAAAGAAATTTGCATGATAAAGAATTGATTAACCAAAATTTTCTAAAAACATCTTTTAGCCTCTCAAAGAAAGATATAGTCATTTACATACTGATCTGTGAGACTCTATTAGACATGATCCCATTCTTACACCATTGAGGCCAATGAACCTGGATACTTTGATACCAATTGGTCATGACCTAAAATGCAAAGGGTCATAATGAAACTTGTCGCGGTGAACCTTGAGACGTAAGCCTATTACAAAAACTAATACAAAAGAGAAATTATACTTAAATCCCAAGTTAAGGCTTCTAAGAGGAAGCCGAACCATAAAATATAATAAATGCGAAAGGAACATATCAAAAAATAATACCATAACTCCCTAAACCCTGATGTCAATAGTGTAAGAACTAATAATACAAACCATGAGTCAAATACATCAAAATATCCAACAGGAACAATATCTATCTCTGAATACTAGTAGAGATATAAGCTAATACAAAAAGATAGAATGGACCCTACAATGGACCCTAGACATATAAAAGTCCAATCTCTACCTTTAATAACTCTAAAGGCACTTAAAATCAAGCCATGTGAGATGCAGTTGCACTAGAATCTACACTAAAAAAGCCTAGTAGAGATGAGTATGATCCACTTGTACTCAGTAGGTATCATAGGTGGATCGAGCAAAGTATAAAATAAAGCATACAAAATTCACACTAATGGCACATCACCTGCAGTAAGAAAATGTCCCACAATGGTAGCCCACATCACTTTCATTAACAGATATATAATACCCACACATAATATAGCAGAGTACCAGAAAAAAATAAAAGCATACATTTATACCATGTATAAGCAAAGAAAAGGGGAACTACATATACGAGAGCATTAAGTACAACTAAGAAAGGTTAGAATAATAGATATATAACAAGTCAAATAGAATATACAATAACATCACAAGCATAATAATGCAAACATAATAAGAATGATTATGATGATAATGTAATACACGAGGTTGTCGTACAATCTCGAGGTTGTCGCACAGCCTTTGAGACCATTACACAGTCTCTGTTTACACCTATGAGGCTAAAGCATAAGATGTAGGACCTATGGGTGATTCTTCCACCCATATACAATCCATATATCCATATCTCCTCTCCGGCAAATCCTATGGGGTGGGTTTTATAAGATGTCACATTTTTGTCATAAATAGGTGTCGCTAGTGTTTCTCAATATTTTCACGGTGGTACCATTGTTTCATGAATGAGTTTGAGGATCCAATTCTCACAACAAATAACAAAGAGTAATTCCACAACCAACCACAATGAGTGTTTCCACAACCAACCAATGTACCATCGCGTGAACCGAATATTCACTCATTATGTCCAACCATTTATGAAATGACCATGATTCATATGCCCATAGAGTAATACATCACAACACACATAATTGGAACCACAACACACTCTTTCATCAAATAAGGTACAAGTATCATCATATGCACACGACTATCAATATCACATAAGACCCCACACGGTTAGACATAGCATATAAAATTCCAAAAACACCACATAATATCATACATAAGCCCTGACATGGGAAAAAGAACAAAAATATAGCAATTTTTCATGATTATTTCCCACACCCTTAACATCCATTTTGTATCAGTATTAACTACCTATCCCACTTTGAAAGAAGTTAAGCCATACCTATCTCACAGGACGAAACTAAATCAAAACCTTCAATACAAAAGTTAAATTCTCACGAATAGTCCAAAAATCAACTAAAATACTAAAATATAAAATCTAGCCATCAACAGAAAGCTAACAATACCCATATTTCCTATTTATTATTTAGGATCAAAATAGATCCCCAAAATAGGTGTTTCAAAAAAAGGCAAAATCGTAACATTGTTTCAAAAATATTTTCCCCATATTTTTAGGAGTTTACATCTAAAAACCCAAGCAAAAAAGATTTTAAAATGGGGTTTAAATTGAACAAAAAACCATTTTTAACCTTTATTGGGTAAAACCTTAAAAATCCATTTTAAAATCAAGAATTGAAATTGTTTTAAGGTGAAATTGATGAAAAATGGATAATTATTAGATTAACAACTCACTCAAGTTAAAAAGAGGGAAATTAGGTTTTAAATTGCAGGAATGCCATTTTTAGGCCTTACGGTCCAAAATACCCAAATTTAGTACTTTAATTCATGTTTAAAACGAGAAATGAATGTTAAGGATAGAAGAAATTAGTTTAAATGATTGTAATGGAGCTTAACTAAGCTTAAAATGGATAAAGTTGCTCAAAACCCTAAGCTTTAAGTCTAAAAAATAGTGAAAAATGGGAAAAATAGGGATTTATATACACAGGTCTCATGATTGCAGTACCTTCACTAGCAAGCCTATTGTGATCGCAATGGGGGTGTTGTGATTGTGACACTCTTCTTGCGGGCCAATCACGATCGCAACATAAGGCATGCGATCGCAAGTGCACCAGATAATTGGTGCACCAGCTGAGGACTTTGTGAATTTTCTTGTCTCTACGAGCCCCTCGAGATTCATCTAAAATCCCATGAACGCAAATAAACTATGAAACCCTATCAAATTTGAAGACCCTAAATCAATGGAGTTATCATCTTTTTGAATAATCGTAGTTTTTACAAAGTTGACCCCTGAAACCCAAAATCACAACTTTTCAAATGGTGGGTCGAAATGAGATTTAAAGGAGATAAAACTACACCATCCATGTTACCAAACTAGAATTGAAGTTCTAAATCTAGTGGCATAGTTCTTTTTTTTATTCGTTGCATAGATCAAGATATATCAACTATAAAGCTTTCAAAGCTGCCAAAAATAACAAAATACATGAATTGCTCCAAAATACATTGGAAACCATACCAATCATCCCCCACACTCAAGAAATACCACAACCCAACCATAGGGAGGGGTAAAATAGTCAAATCATACAAAAACACCTATTTCACATATTTCATAAAAAACTCAAGTCGTTAAACAATAGGCCTATCATGACTGCTGATAAGTAGAAAATTTGCCACTTATTTACATCCAAAGTTTCGAATAATATAATGATTTAATAGTATAAATAAGACTAATTCTTCATTGAAATGCATTAATATAAAGTTATTATGATTTTTATAGGGAATCTAATGAAAATGAGTTGAGATAAAGATAGAAGAGAAGAGAAGTAGGCAACAGGAGAAAGAGCTAAAAATCAAACGACACTCAGGTGGCACGATCGCACTCCAAGGGTAGTGATCACAGTCAAAAGTTAAGTCCAACTTTAGCAATTGCCATATGACCACGACGATCACGGGAGTCGTGAATACAATTAAGATATGGTTATTCTGGTAGAGCAAAAAAGTTACAAGGGAAGAAATAGAATTTCACGGAGCTCGATCCCAAAGCACAAAATGGAAATACCCTTTCACATTTGGGCATTTATCTATTATTCAATTGTTTATTTTTAGAGAAGAAGAAAACAATTTATTTTTGAGTTAATATCAATTTATTTAGTTGATTCCAAGAGATTATGGTTGTAAATGGAGATTGAAGTTTAGGTTTAATCTTATTTAGATAATTATGGATTAAGTGCATGCAAATTTGTTTGTAATTTCCCTCTTTAATTTCATTAGTAGATGATCTTATATCTTTGGGTTATTTTTGATAAGGTAGTGAATGATGTGTGGGTGTTGATTGCTAGGTTAAATAATTAGGTAATTGTTGTGGGTTTTTCTACTACTCTATAGTTGAATTGAGAATTATGGATAAAAATCCCAATTTTGTTGGATCCCATATCACCCTTGAAAGAGGGATGTGTAAGAAGAGTGATTGCAAACAACACCTTGAAATGGCTTATTTATTAGAACTATCTTAGAAATAAGGGTGTTAAGTGAATTCGCTATATTCATAAGCATCATCTTAGAAATAAGGATTCTAGGTTGAGGTTATGGATTGGTAAGCTTGTCGCACTCATGAGGTGTTCAAAAGAATCCATGAGTGAAATTTAGTATTTTATAGAAAAATTAACCCTAAGACCGTAAATCTAGCCTACCTAAAACCCTTAGCTTATCTTGGACTAACTCTTGATTGCCCATGCATGAACACTACTTTGTAGAACATAACCCGATGATTTCTCTTAGTTTGATAAATTTAACAATTGTATCAATCTTTTATTATTGTGATTTGGTAATTTTGTTCAACAAAATCCAAAAAAATCCCAATTTACTTTCATGTTTTGTTTTAGTATTTCATTATGGGTTAACATATAGTAAAAATCAACAATTTTTAAGGTTGATTTTGTTGAACTTCGTGATAAAACCATCATGTTCATGATGAAAGGTTTATAGAACTCAAACATAACATTCACGAACATGACCAGGCAGTCCAAATATAAAGAGTACATGTGCCTGCACCAGATGTTATGCACCAAAAATTTTAGCCAATTAGGTAAATCTCTAGAAAAAAAATAAGATAATGACCTAGAGGTTCATTACAACATCCACTACTAAAAAAGACTTTCATATATGAATTCAATGAACAGAAAGAGCCCAAAAGCTAAAATATGTGAGAGGGTAGTGGATCTATATACATCGCTTGTCTCTTTGAACATCCTCCCTAACTAGACACACCTTTGTAACCATAATAAAAGTAATCCCCCCACTCTCAACTTCTCATTTATGTGCTAAAAAATAATTCTTAGCTAAATATAAAAAATTCCATGGCTAAGCACTTTATCCACAATTTTTTCAATAGGACTCGTAGCAAGATGAAGAATTTCTAAAGGTTACCAAGAAACTTTTCATGGTCTGTAGTAAAGAACTATCACTATAGATATGAAATTTCATTATATTGTAGTTGTGATGGTAAAAAGTTTTTTCCACAAAAACATATTTATATCAAATATTTAACTTTTTTGCCACAGTGAACTGAATTTATAGTTATGTCTTTACTATAGCCCAAGGTGTTGTATTTATCGCCGAAGTGTTAGTCTTGCAACTTCAAACTTTATGGCTACTTCTAGGAATAGGCATCGTAATAACCTTCTATAACCAAAATGTTAAAGACACACGTAAACTATTCAAGTGACATAATACACAACTATACAACTTAAAAGTGAATTTTGTAACACCCAAAGAGGTATAATACCACTCTCACAATAACTGGTATTTTACATCCGTCGCCATGTTAGAACCATGTTGCGCCAAGTCAAACAATTATAATTTTTATGTTTTTTTAATTTATTAACTAACATTTTTTGGTTATTTATGTTTTACGCAACTTAATCTCTAATTAACAATTAAATTCCTCCATTAGTTATATCTTCTTCATCTCTAAAAACCACCCACTCTATCCATATTATAGGAAAACTCATATCCGACCAACATTACTGTCATTTCATTGCTCTTCACCGCCACCCTATTACCTTCAATTTCTCTTCTTTTTGCCACCCACCACCAAATATCACCCATTATATTTTGGTACTGTTGCTTGATAATTCATCAATTTGATGACTATTTATTACTTTTTAAGCTTAAATAATCAGGCCTTTTCACTGATTTTGTGTTAGTCTCATGTATAATTCTCATTTGTGCAGTAAAGGTTAAAAACCAATATGAGCAAGAAATTAAAGTCAATGTAAAAACAAATATGAAAGAAAGAGATCCCCATATATTATCTGGATGTATTGGGAGGCGGGTGGCAAAAAAACAAAAACAACCCTATTTTATGGCCAATCTGCTATGGATCTGCACAAGTAGACCAAGAGTGCAATGGCATTTTCATAATAATTGAAAAATGTGAAATTAGGCCCAAAAGAGGGGTTTTAAGCTTATTTCCACCATTATTTAGAATTTATTGTACTACTCTTGAGCTAAAAACACACTAGAGTGACTCAATTAAAGATTTACTAATTTATAATAAATATTTATTGAAATTAAAGTCTGGATTTTGCATTCTCTTTATTTTCTATGGATTAATTTGTTAGAAATTTGGGTATATCTTTATTCTCTCTCTATGAGTACCTTATTCTTTTTATTGGGGTTATGCTTGAATATATTGTAATTAGTGTAAGGATTTAGTTTATTTGTCTTTCTAATTTGCTAATGGATATGGGTTTTGCATGCATTCCATGTTTTAGTAATTAATTGGGGGTTGCGAACCCCAATTAACTTAGAACTCATATCATCATTTACAAATGGGATATGGGTGATGAGTGAATGTCAACAACAACTTGAATTATTTAATTAAATAGCATCTGTAAGACATAAGGATGTTGATTGAGGTCATAGATCCGTGAAATTGGTACACTTATGAGGTGTTTAATAGAACCCATTGGTGATATTTGGTGTTTTATTTACATATTGACACCAAAACTTTAGATCTATCCTACCCATAAATTCTATCTAAATTTGGCCAAATAATCAAATAACCATACATTAACCTACACCTCGGAAGGAATAACACTAAGTCCCATCAATACTTAATTAATCTCTTATTGTTTCAAGCATTGAAATAGTAGTCTTAAAACAACAAAATTGTGAAATTAAAAATCCTTCAAACAAACCTCAAAAATACTTGTATTTAGGTTTGAAATTATCAAGTTACTTTTATTTCAGACTTACTCGTTCATCACTGACATTATTTCCTATTGATTCGACCTCGACTCCTTGTTTGGAAAAATATATTAACAATGTTCACTACACCTATTCAAGAGTGTATCTAAGCATTATTAAAAATAGCACCATTGCTGGAAAATAATTTGATGTATTAAGTTAATTTGAAATTTTAGCTTAGTTGTTGTGATTTAAATTTGTGAATATGTGTTTGTGATTTTCCTTTGTTTCTTCTGTTACGTAAATTTTTTCTTTTGTATACTTATCACTATAGCATCATGGATTAAAAATGAGTTTGGTGGTTTCAAATTATTGTGGTAGACCTTATTTTTTGCAAAATTATAAATATGCTCCCCTAAAAGAGGTATGTGCACCATCTCAATCGTATTGGGAGTATGATTGTTATTTATTTGGTGGTCCAGATGGACATTTAAGTGATTATCCTATTTATTATTCCCCTTCCCTAGTTATGCTAATGAAAATGCTAGTTCTTTTTATGAGTTTGATAGGTCTCATAATGCGATAAAAGAAGCACAATGTACTGGACAAAAAGGTATTGAAGAAATGCTTCAAACTATATTGGATTGAATAATAATAATGGGAGAGGATATGCATCTCTTACATCAGTCCATGATGAAATTTAGAAAGAAAAGTGAAAAAGAAGAAGAAGTGGGTGAGAATGCCAACCTTTCAAGTTCCATGAATATACCAAATCCTCAAAATAAAGTTGTTGTAAAAGAGATTTCAAGCCATGTGTTTAAGACAAAAATATGTGATGACTCAAAAAAGTTATCAAAATAAAAAAAATGGCTCAACTAGAAGAAGAAGAAATCTCAGACTCTCCAAAAAGAAAATTGGAGGAGATATTCAAAGTCACATTGGAGAAGAATGAAAAATATAGAAAATGTTGGCTAAATGGTGGAATCTATCCAATATGGTGATGATGAAGTTTTTGAAAATATTGAGTTTTCAATGGAAGCACTTTTGCAAGATATAACTGAGTCTCATAGTGAAGAAAAACTTGACAAGGAAGAAATTGTGATCCAAGAATGGCTAATGAATCACTCTCAACAACTAGAAGTTCATTAGGGTCAACACAATAATATGTTACTAATTGTAGATGAATCCCTCAAATTGCAATTTGAGCGATATCAATTATGGATTAAATTTGAAATGGCCACTCAAAAATTGAAATGAATTGAATGTAAGAATTGAAGCATGTGGTGCTCAAAATCAAATAAATATGCATGATTGTGTTAAAGAAGCTCCTAATAATGATGAGGGTGATCTTGATTAGAATAAATTCTATGATGATTTTCCAACCAAACAAACCAAAAATAATGAAGGATGCTAAAATTGAAGAAGATATACTGGAGTTGCTAGAAAAAAGCCAAGCAAATCCTTTGTGAAGGCTCTAGTTCATTTGGGGTGAAAATTTCTAGAATAATAAGAATTCAAAAAGGGAAGGTGACCTTATTCTAATCTATTTTATAAATTATGCTTTGTGGAAGTGATGAAATTTGAACCACCAGGGAAAATGAAGAATTTTTAATATGCGGGACAAAATTCCTATATTTTGGAATTTGTCATTCTAAGAAGGCAAACCAACATCACTTATTTAAAGGCCAAGAGGTGCAAGACATGGTTTCTAACTAGTGGCCTACTGATGTTCTTACCAATGACCAATGATCCTACACTAAAGTTTGAAGTTGAGTTGGGTAAAAGGTTCAAGTCTTTGAAGTAGCGAGATAGAGTTAGTATTATTTCTCCCTTACCTTTGCCCCAAGTACCTCAAAGATATGTTGATCTAAATATGGGCCAAAGATTTAAATCCGATAAGTGGAGACATAAATTATGAACATGTGATGTCATTCCAAGACTCTAAATAAGGTGATTCTTAGAGGGAGGCAACCCAAAGTTTAATCCTCTTCTTTTGTACTGCTTTAAATAATGTATTTCTTAGGAGGCAGCCCAAAGATTAATCCTCTTGTTTTTTAGTTCTTTGGATACTAATTTTAACTTGTTTTTGGTATTTTTAGGTGACATCATAAAGTGGGATGCGTTAATGAAGTTTGAAAACTCAAAACTATGCCCCAAACACAATTTTTAAGCCAAAAAGCTGCAGTTTACTACCTTGACCTGCGCTGGATCTTTTTTAGCATACCAAGATAGGTCAGGTGCATGTTGAGATTATATCACACTGCCTTTACCTGCACTAGATCTTCTCAAGAAGATCCAAGAAGATGTAGAGTAGATTGGGCACAAATCAGCCTTGAAACCCATGCCAAAAGTGGATTTTTTCACATTTTTTACACACCATCAACCCCAATTCAAAACTTCGCATTTCTCACCTCAAGATTTAAACTCCAAATCATTACGTTGGACTTTTATTTCATCATTTTACTATCTTAAGTAAACATAAAACATATGAACTTTTGTAAAATTCTCTTTTGGATTCTCTTTAAAGTATAAACGGTGTTCTTATCCCATGGTTTTATTTGGATTAAATTTGATTTACTTGAGCTTATGTTGGTAGAATATGGTTGTTGGGATTTAAATTTTGGAATGTGCACGTTGTTTTACATGCTTAATCAGAAATTGTTGCTCCCTTAAACTAGTGCACACCATTTAATCGATGAAATGCTCACTTGAAGTTTGTTTGCTAAATTGAGTGGTAGGTGGTCTAGTTAGGTTAGTATGAGTACCAGTGGTGTGTTTGGTTATGAATTTGTGAATAGATCATACATGTTCTTTTATTCTATTTTTGTATCTTCTTATCTTTCATACACATTATATGTTTGTTAAAATGTCAACAGAGAGGAATGTCTTGAATACTACTGATGGATAATGTGTTCATTCTTAAGGCGTTAATATGAGTACAATTGCTCCTTAATGGTAGAAAACAGGTGGTTATTTGTTAAAATCGTAGATTAATGGTTCTATCATGGCTTTGGTTTGTAAATATGCTTATCATAATATCCACGAGTGAAGTCTGAGAAACTCGAGAGACATGAATACTTGGCTTGACCTATGATAGATAGGGTGACACCAATCATAAGAGCATAAAGTCATTTTTGTTTCTATTTGGGTCATGGATGTTCTATGAGCTAGAATATTGAAATATGAAGAATGTGTGACAATGTAGAGTCCAAATGGGTGAGTATTATGATGAAAGAGTCCCAAGAGTTGTAATAATAAAGTTACCTTGCATCCACCTTCATTCTAATTTAGTCATATTTTCTTTATTGATATGTAAAAATCCCTAAAAAATTTGTATCTCTTTCTCTTTTGTTTTGGTTTTATTTCTTTCTTTTACATAGGTATATTTCCAAGTAAGACATTGCCATAGGGTTCCAAGAAGGGACCCGCCCTGGATATGGGCAAGAAAAAAGCTACAACTAAAGATAGAGAAGAACCAACCTCTAAAGGATCCCAACAAGGCCCTAAAGTGCACACCATGATTAACGGACACTTTGTAACAGACTCAATTAGAAAAGCTCAGTCTGATAAGACTCCTAGTAAGACCGTACAACCATTCATTTACATGGACCTAAGTACCTAGTGTGCCCACAGGGAGTCTTTACCCTCCTCTACTCTCTTTTTATTTTTTCATTAGGGATAATGCAATGATATTTAGTAAGGGTGGTGAATCTTATTCTACATTTGATGGTCTGTACCTGTTGATTTCACTTGATGGCATTAGTTGGAAGGATTGTGGAGATATACTCTATTTATTTATTTTTTATATTTTGATGTGTCTTTATCTATTTTAGGGCTTGTTCTTCATGATTGACATTGCTTTAGATATGAATCTTGTTGGGCAGATTGATGATGATGTCCATTATTGCCCTTGACGGCATTGTTTCATGTGCTTAACATTAACATGATACCCCAGTGTGATTGGATTGGTATTGATGGTGTATTTTCGGTGATTTTACAAGATTGTTGCACATTATTTTTTTCACTTTTTTTATATATGAGTCCAATAAACTTCAATAGTTTTCTTTGAAACTCAATTCTTTCATAAGGAGCAAAATATTGTTATCTCTTTCTTTTGATCTTTTGTCTTTATTTTAGTTTAGTTTCTTTGTCGAACCGAATAATAGTTCACCCATGATGGATTATAAGGAGACATCCTTAGGTGAAATATCTAGTTTTTGAGCTGATTTACAATAGGCAAAATTTTGAAATTTCTTTCAAAATTCCATTGGTAAAGAATAAAATGATGTTGAGAAAAATAAAAAATATAGTAAGCTTGTTGAAAAAACGGCAAGATTTTTTCTGAGCTTTCTCTGGAATGAGACCATTAAATTTAATTTTTTGCTCTATCTTAAAAGGATGATTCTTTGGCTTCGAATAATTTATTAAGCTCAATATTCTCAAATTGGTTGGGAGACTAACCCTTCACTCTATGAGTACGATACCTTGTGTGGTAAGATTTTTAAATAATTCTTGTACATACATATAGTCTAGAACTTGACCCGAGTGTATTTAAACAAAAGTCCTAGGAAAGCTTGATTTAGAAGATGACCCGAGGATTTATTTGACTTGTCACAAAGTCAAATTCACAACTTAACATTGTTCCTTGGTTAACCCATTTGAGATTTTTCCCATTTTTCTTTCTTCTTGTAATGATAACCATGCTAAAATATCTAAACCCTTTTGAAAATCTTTCTTTTGACATTTAACCTCCTTTGATGAATCACATGATTCAAAATAATAAAATATAGGCAAAATCCTAAGTTTTGGGGTTGTGTAATTGTGAGAATAATGGAAGGGTGGTTCAAACTTCAAATTTGGGGGAAGAATGTTATATGTTAAGATGAGCCAAGAAAGGTGTATGTAAGGTTGTCAAATTATGTGCATAAGAGACAAGAGATATGCTTGATGAAAATGTTGAATAGCCTAGCCCACAGAACTTGAAGAGAAATTATACAAATAAGGGTCTAAGAATAGCTTAAAGTTACAGAACCTCTTGAAAAAGTCAAAGATGTAAAGAAAGAAAATAGTGGGTTGGATTTGTTTCATAAATGCTAATCTAAAGGTAAAGGTAAATGAAAGAAATGATGTAAAGGTTAATAAGGTGGATAATTTGAAAATTTTTGGGGTAGAAAGGGTGAGTGATTGTATTTAAGGGTGTCTTTTAGTCACTTGATCCATATATTCCTTCCCACACCTTAAACCTTTATCTAGACCTGCAAGACCCAAGTGATTCCAAAGTAGGTAACATTAGTGGCAAAAAATATAAAGGGCAAGCCTATGGTTCTAATTATTGTACTTAAATGAGTGAGAGCGAATTAATTCATTATTTGAGCTTCTTTAAGACTTTAAATGTGTTGTATGTGTGGAGCTAACTCTTGCATGTGAGCGGCATTGAAACTTTGAGGTAGAGGGTGAATCTTAATCTTGGTTTGGGTAAATGGGTGAGGTAAGTTGCATTGTGAAGATTGAATCTTAATTGAATAATTTTTGTTTACTTATTTCCAAGAAATGTTTGAGAAGTATTTGTAGAGATTTTTTAGCCTAGACCTGTAGTATAGCTTTCTTTTGGGTAGCTTTGAGCTGTAAATACCCTATCTTATTAGATTATTCTAAGGTGAGTTTTGGGGGTTGATAAGTCATAAATATGATGACTTGTTAGCACCTTTTTAACTTAAATTTATCAAGTGAAGGGTAAAGGTTGAAATAAAGATGAGCATGTCATTCAGTCAATCAAAGGACAAATATAAAAGAAAAGAGCACTAAAGATCATATGGATATGTCGTGAGGCCACCCATGCAAGTGGGTGGCCAAACTTCAAAAATCAGTGGGTGGCCAAACTTCAAAAATCAGCCCCATCTGTGCCCAATCTTCTATGGATCTGCTTACACGGATCAAATGTGTGATGGCATTTTTGTAATATTTAGGAAACGTGAAATAAAGGTCAAAAAGGGAGTTTGAAGCACATTTCCACCATTTTTAGCATTGTTGTACTACTCTTGAGCTAAGAACACATTAGAGTGACTTACAAGTGAAGAATTAGTGATGTCTATTGAAGATTTATTAAAATAAAGCTTGAATTTTGCATTCTCTTTGTTTTTATGGATCAATTTGATGGTAATTTGGGTATATCTTTACTTTCTCTCTCCATGAGGAGCTAACTTTTCATCTTGGGATTATTCTTTAATATGTTGTAATTAGTGAATGGATTTTTTTATTTGTCTTCCAAATTATTTAATTGATATAGGTTTTTCATTCATTCCATGTTTTAACAAAGAATTGGGGGTTGTAAACCCCAATTACCTTAGAACCCATATCATCCTTAACAAAGGAGATATGGGTGAGGAATGAATGTAAACAATAACTTAAATTAGCTCATTTAATAGCATCTCTTAGACATAAGGATGTTAATTGAGGCCATATATCGGTGAAATTGTTACACTTATGAGGTGTTTGACAGAATCCATTTGTGATATTTGGTGTTTTATTGACAAATTGACACAAAAACATCTAGATCTAGCCTAACCATGACTTCTAGCTAAATTTGAAGAAATAATCAAATACCCATGCACGAAATAGTAGTCTTAAAACAACAAAATTGTGAAATTCGAAATCCTTCAAATAAACCCCCAAAATACTTGTATCTTAGGTTTGAATTTAGCAAGTTAGATTTATCTCTAATCTACTCTATCACCACCGACATTGTTCCTTGTGGATTCGATCCCGAGACCTTGTTGAGGAAAATATATTGACAATGTCAACTACACCTATTCAAAAGTGTAGTCTGAGCATTTTTAGTGCTCGTTCGACATTATAATGGCTAGTGATACTAAAATTTGATAGAAAATTTAGAGAATTAAAAGCTTTGTGAAAGTGGATATAAATTTGAAATTTTTGGTCACATCAATTTGTTAATTTCATAACAATATATACATAAAGAATAATAGGATTAAATATAGGATATGATTCAAATTGAATCTAAAAAGGTGAGGCTCGCTGGAATAATATAAACAAGAAAAAATTGTAGCTCGTCGGAAACAAGGTTCTCGCCGAAATTAACTATTTCTAACATCTATTCAATAATTTTAAAGTTAAAAAAATTAATTTTAAGTAAAAATATTGAACTAACTAATATATTCTATCCTGATTTATAATTGAAAAAGTGAAAGAAGGCAACAAAATTATGTAAATAATTTTGCTAGTAAAGATATAGAGGACGG
Source organism: Capsicum annuum (assembly GCF_002878395.1). Classification (NCBI taxonomy): domain Eukaryota; kingdom Viridiplantae; phylum Streptophyta; class Magnoliopsida; order Solanales; family Solanaceae; genus Capsicum; species Capsicum annuum. The sequence continues at coordinate 77,560,748 of NC_061115.1, read as the reverse complement.
AGAGTTGAAAGTTTGAGAAGAAGAGAAAAAAATAAAGAAAAACTAAAAAGGGAAAGAGGCCAACAATAATTAAGTAAAAAGGAAAGAGACCTACAATAATAAAGTAAAAATCCCAAAATATAAAAGTCTAATTAAAAATGACACTTGGTCAATTTTACTAGTTTTGAAGTATTCTTTTCTCTTTACTAGCATTAAAGACAATATTATTTTTTTCTTTACCACGTCATTCTTCTGGGTATAAGTCGGGGAAAATAAATTTATTTTAAATAGTATAGGAGTGTAATAGGCCATCACAATAGTATAGGTGTGTCTTTGACTTTTCGAACATTGTTTAAGATGGTTTTGATGTCTTTTTCCGCTACTTCTACAATCATTCTAATGGATAAATACATATATTTAGCTACAAATTTAAAAATGGATAAGGGTCAAAACTATCCTTGAACTATCAAAAAAGGAGAAAAATACCCCCCATTTTTTTTTTGCCTCAAAAATATCCTTGTATTTATTTTTTGGCTCAAAAATACCCCCTCTATTTGGTTTTTGGATAAAAAATATTCCTCACTTTAATAGAGTGTGTCACCAAGCAAACCACGTGGAAAATAATTCACACGTCTAGTCCACGTTAGCATCCATTTACTAAAAAGAATCTAAACTATCCGAAATGGAGCAAAAATACCCCTCCGTTATTTTTTAGCTCAAAAATACCCCTCTATTTGTTTTTTGATTAACAAATATCCCTAATTTAATGGAGTGCCACCTAGAACAATATGAAAAAAATTACCATATGGCCAGGCCACATCAAAATATTATTTAATACCCAGCTTATGCACTTAACCATTAAACTTAATATCTCATTTAATACATGTAGGGAAAAGTCATCGTTTCCATCTCAAACTATACACGAAAAGTCTAGGTCACACCTAAACTATCATAGTGTCCTATTACGCACCTAAACTATGAAAAAGTGAAATTTTTTCCACCCTAAAACATAAGAACCAGTCATATGATGGAGACTGATTTACACTCGTGCCACATCATCTTTATGTCATTACCATATCAGATATTACGTCAATTTTTTTTAAAAAAGGTCCACATCACCCATTGCTTCTTCGACACTAAAATCATCATTAAAACACCACAGTTAACACCATCATCATCAAACTCAAATATTTACCACAATAATTTTAAGAATCCACCATAAATTTCATTATCAGAATCATAATACAACCATTAGTATCATAAAAATAAGAAACAACCACCATAAAATTCAATAGCCATTACTAACCATCAAAATCATAATATCACAATAAAAATCACCATTGTTTCTTTGAATCACTTCATTGACTAACTTCTCTCTCATTCTTCTCCATTTCCTAATTTCTTCCCCAGTTGTCACCGCCGTCGTCCACCACCATCACTACCTCCATAACCACCGTCACACAATAATGTAACTGTTAGTTTTTTCTTCTTTACAAACAAAAATGGGTTGTTGTGTTAGCAGCAGCAACAACAAATACTACCTCCAACTATATCTAATTCTTTACAACAAAGTGAAGAAGAAACAATTAAAGAATGGTAATATTGACAAAGTAGGTGTTGAATTTTATAGTTGTTGTTTGTGATTTTTGTGATACTAATGGTTGTATTGTGATTCCAATAATGAAATTTATGGTGGATTCTTAAAATTATTGTGGTGAAGATTTGAGTTTGATGGTGATGGTGTGAATGGTGGTGTTTTAATGGTGATTTTGGGGAAGAAGAAACAATTGAAGAAGGCGGGACCCACATATTAAAATGAATAAATAAGAAAATTTAATTTTATTAATAATTTTTTAGTTGAAAAAATTTTTAAAAAAAATATTAAAATTTTTTCAATTGAAAAAATACTTAATCTAATTGTATATATTAGGAAGAATATTAGGAGTACTTAATAATACAATGACACATGAAATATTGACATGTATGGAAACTGCCATTTTAATAGTTTTTTTCCTTCCTCTAATGCACCTAAGGAAGGTGAATACACCTTCTCTACCATGTCACCTTCTAAGGAGGTAATAGTTTCACTTTTTTATATTTTTTGTGTGTAATAGGACACTATGATAGTTTAGGTGTGACCTAGACTTTTCGTTTATAGTTTGAGGTGGAAACCATGACTTTTCCCAATATATGTACCCAATCCATCTTCAAAAAATTCAAAACGTCTTCACTTAAACTCACCTAAAAATGATGCAGATTAGGAATTTTAATGATAAGAAAGCTCTTAGTACGTGGGTTGAACTCTCCACTATTCTAACATGATAAAGATTGGTCAAATTTCAATCCATGTACTAAGGGATTTCTTTTCTCTCAAAACTCCTAGTCAGCATCAATTTTTTTAGAAGAGTTCAATCGAAATATAAGGAAGATTTATTTAATGGCCCTTTAGGTCATTTCTTTTATTTATGCATATTTTTTTCAATTCAAACCCTCCCACAATGGCTAAAAATTATTATGACTTTCTATAACTATCGAATTAGTTATCAGACAATTCGTTTGGGTTTTAGGCTCATTTCACTGCTTTGGAGTTTTCATTATTTATGATTTGATCTCAATTTAGAGCTCCTAGTAGATGACCTCAGATGGGAATTTTGATAGCATCCTCAGCTCTGGAACGTTTATTTTAGGCTAGGAGGACCCTTGGTTTGGATACTGAGGCTTTTGAATTTGCATTTGGCTATTGGGTGGACTATATAAAAGAAGAACTATAGGTGTGGGCCCCATATTTAGTCAAAAAGATCTTTGATGAAAGTTTTGATGATTTTATTGATGCTAAAATATTGAATTTAGTATGGTAGCATAGTTCATTTGTACGCACGAGGTTCCAAACGAATCCCGAGAATCCAACTAAAGTTCATTTTTTGACTTTGCAAAATAAGATATATGGCATCCGATATGACCTCTTAAGTGATGATGGAGCTGCATTAGCGGCCAGTTCTTTAGCGCCCATGATCCAATTAAGCGGCCTTGGCTATATGGCTAATAGGTCATTTTAGCAGCAAGCGAGCCACTTAAGCTAACCTCGCATTAGCTCAAGGGTGTCCGCATTAACAATACACTTGCTAAGCAAGAAAGACTTCTTTAACAGTCGAGATGCCGCTTTAGTACCAAGGTGATCGCTTTAGCAATACTTGAGGGATTTTAAATTTCCTTTCTTTCCTCAATTTCACTATTCTGTTTACCATTTTTACACTATTTAGAGAGCTTAAAGTAGCCCTGTGGTGAAGGTCCTATTTCCATCATGGTACCGATACTATTTGGGATAGTACCAATCAAAATCAGTCAACCCAGTACCCAACGATTTGAAATCTGATATCAGAGCAAACCCTGAATTTTTTGATAGAGCCAGTTTTGATTTGGTGCCGACCCGGTAAAAATTGAATCTAAATCTATAATTTTATTTAAGTTAACATTAATATAGACATTGTGGGAGAAAGAAACGGTTATTTTGACACCCAAAACTCCCCACTCCTTCCCTCCTCCCCAAAAAAATATCCATTAACCCTTTAACAAATTTTCACTATAAATACCCCTTATACCTATTTTTTTTCTTATAAATATTTCGTACTCTATTTAATATATTAATCTCTTAAAATCTCTTAATTATTATAACATCTGAGTTTGTACCCCAAATGCTACATGGTGCTTACGACCCCAAAGGACGATAAGCTAACCCATGACTGATATCTGTTGTGAGCACTGAAACATAATACTTTAATAAATGCGAAAAAATAAGTTGAAATGCCATAAGGTTCAAAATCTATAAATACTGATAAAGTGTATCAACTGAAATAACAACCTGTAAAACTGAACACTGTCTGAAAACTAGTCTGAAAAGCCTCTAATCTGAAACTGTCTGAAAGTCAAGTTGATGGGACAATCCCCTAATTAACTCCATCTACTGAAATACTAAGTCTATCATAATAATAAAATGAAAAAATATCCTTGATAAATGAGGACTCACTACTAAATCCACTACTGGCTGAATCTAGATCTATCAATGCGTGGTCAGGAACTTAAGCGTCCGAACCTACGATATAAGACATCATAGCACAAAGAAAGAGTATACGTCAGTACGTGGAATTTACTGGTATGCTAGATGAGGTAAGACTGAATGAAAGGGTTCATATGCATGAATAATAACTGACTGAATAGTACAGAGTAAATGAATATGAGAGTACATGGATAACTGACACTGTTTTAAATACTGAGCATGCAATACTATGCATTTACATATACTGTAACTAGGCATTTCTGAAGCTAAGTACTGAGTTTTGATACTGAGTAACGGATAATCTAAGATTACTGATAATGATTGATTGTATCGAACAGTCTTGATTCTGTACCGAGCTCTATTTTGAAGACTAAAATTGAGACTATGAGAGGTAATCATCTAGCCGACATGCCCTTTTCTGAATAGATTTGGGGTCTAACCTGTAACCCCAGTTGCAATGGTGTCAGTACCATTCCATGGGTAAGGACACTAAAGATTCACCCTCTACTTGCAGGTGCCCTAAAAGAGAACGGTAGTACCCTCTATTGGAAGGTAAAGCACCTCATTAACCCTCAACTAGTACGTTGATATCTCAACCTACACTAGCTACATAGTTCTGGACTGTAAGGATTTCTTCTAAGGATCACACCCTCTACTGGTAGGTTAGTACCCATCCTTGGGTTCACACGATGCTGAATCCTACTCCAACTGAAAGACACTGAACTACACTGGACTGAGGCTGTGTTTACTTAGTTTTCTTTAGTTCTATAACTGATTGAGTTCTACTGAGTTCTATAACTAACTGAGAGTACTAATGATCGTGACATGAATGATATAATTCTGTAACTGACACTGGCTCTAGGTAAACAGCTAAAATATCGGGTATTAAATACCCCCAGAACTTGATAGCATAAAAAGTAGACCATCACATGATCTTGCAAAGCATAACAATGTACACATGTTCATATTTAATCTATAGAGACATTTTATCAAACACTTCTCGAGCACAACTTCATGCATATAATCATGGTTAACATATAAGCATGGCAATTACAATGCACAAACTTGCAATTTCATGGGTTTAACATGTAATTCATATTACCAAAATTAAAATCATAGACACATTAATTACTTTGTAAATGCAAGGTTTTATCAAGATAATTACATATTCATCACACGTGCTATTCAATTTCATGAAACTTACACTTAAATCATGGATTGAAACCCAACTAATGTCATGAACATGAATTCAATCTAATTCAAACATGGAAATCATAAATCTGAGATCTTGTATGTTTAAAAAGGGATTCTTGGACTCTATGGTTGAAAGGAACCCATAGATCAACACCTAACATACCTTGGATTGTCAATTCTTGAAGACTCTTGAAGAAATTCTTAGGCTTCTTCTTGATTTCTTGAAGCTAATGTTTGTTTTCTTGAGAAAGAATACCTTTTTAGTTTTAGGGAAAACTATTAAACAATGAGTTCAAAATGTCTTTATGGTTTAAATATCACACCTAGGCGGATTAAAATTATGGGAAAGGGCCAATTTAACCCTGGATGAAACTTTGGAATTTCATCGAAATTTTTTGAAATTACACCCTGGCACGACACGATGCTATTGTACCGTGTCATTTGAAATTGACATCTGAGAATTTGGATTGCGGTGCAACATGGTAAAATTGTGGTCCCGCACTAGAAAATAACAACTGGGAATTAGGACATCGATGCAACGCGTTAGCATCATGATGGAACGCTAAAAAATAAAAATTAGGATTTTGGCTGCTGGCGCGATGCGGTGGTATCGCAGAGCTTCACTGGAAATTGCTAAATGCCATTTGTCCTGGCTCCTCGATGCACTGAAGTGCCAGTTGGCACACTGTTTCACTAAATTGGCCATAACTCTTTGCCCAATTATAAAATTTGGGAGAATTTTATAATATTGGAAAGCTAATTGAATTTCCTACGCAATGGCAGGCTTTTAACTAAAAAATACTGAGTATTTTAAAATTATTATATTGGATAACTCATGAAATGAGAGTTAAGTTAAGCTTGATAAATATGGGGTATTACAATATCTCCCCCTTGGGAACATTCATCCTCGAATAAGACTAGTTAACTTAAGAAATGCTGATAGACTAAGTCTACACATTAAACATGCACGACTGAAGCATGACTACTTGACTGAAACTACTGATATGCTGAGTTTACATACTGACCATGCATATCTAATGCATGAAATACATGACTGAACTAATTTATGAATGCATGACTGAACGTGTAATTGTAGGGAATACCAAGATTATAACTATAACTAAATATGGAACTGAGTAAATCTAAGCAAGGTTCCTACCTTAGGCTGGGAATACTGATGATTTTGAGATCATTTACTGGATATGTATGAATGGGAACATGAGAGTATTACTGAGTCTGAAGCATGATATATGAGCTCAATATCATGAGCTAAACTGATTTCTTGGATACATGTCATACGACTGATATTAGAACTTGAGGGTTAACTTATGAGTACCTATTACTCCAAACTGGATTCGTTATGTGAAGAGAAATTGAAAGGTGTAGGACCTGAAAGCTCGGGGGTTATAATGCATCTCCACCTTAAAATATTATGTCCCTCGAAGAATACTGACTTGGCTGGGGTACTAAGGAAAATCTTAGACGATGCACGAGCACGTACAAATTGAATCGTGACTGAATATCTAGGATCTGAAACTGAGGCATGATACATGAACTGGACTGAACTCATAACTACTAGGATACTCTGTCTTAGATAAATCATACTCATGAAACTTCGAAGAGTTCGACTAGATAGAAAATGGGAAACCTAACCATACGAACTTGTCCTCCTAATATCAAACAATGATATCATCTTCACAGACCTGCACAGGAAAAGGATCTTTGTTAGTAGTTTTCAAAACAGTGTACGGTAAATTGTACCTCTAATAAGATTTATCCAACTTATATACATGATTTTGGAACTCAATACTTTAAAATCTAGGTGGTTACTTTACATAAACTTCTTCTTTTAAGTTTAAATTTAAGAATGACCTCTTCACACCCATTTGATAAAGAGTAAATTCTTTGAAGGCTTAAAAATCTATTAGTATCCTATATACTTCAAGCCTAACCACTGGTGAAAATGCCACATCATAGTCTATTCTATCTTATTGGTTGTATCCCATGACTACCAGTCTTGCCTTATTTATTGTAACTGTTCTATTCTCTTCTAGCTTGTTTTTGTAAACTCATTTTGTTCCAATCATATTACAGTCATTTAGTGAAAGAACTATGTTTCACAACTTGCTTTATTCAAATTAATTTATCTCTTCTTTTATTGACAATATACAATCTTCATCAAGGAGAGCCTCCTTCGGCTTTTTTAGTTGAATAACTGATAAAAAGTCATTAAAGTTATACAAATTCTTTAAATCTAATCTAGCAATCATTCGAGATGTTAGAGTGTTAAGAACATTATCTATTGGATGAGATATTTGTAGTTGTATTTCTTTAGAACTACTCCTTTTGAAGTTCTAGGAACATTATATGTAGATTGTGTTAGTGTTGTATGTAAATTAGTTTCTTGATTTGTTCTTCTCTCTGTCATTTTTCCCATAGTCTATTCAATGATTGTTCTAGGTTTTACTACATGTTCCTATGTGTTCTTATCAATTTTACTTTCATCTTGTATGTTAGTCTCGAGTATGGTACTAGATTCATAAGAAACTATTGTTTTTTTCTTAAACATAGTTTGTTCTTTTGTTTAAGAGCAATACGTCTTATTATGTTGAAAATATCCTTATAATATTCCCCTTATCCAAATTATCTTTTCCATTATTATGTATGAAACATTTTCAACCAAAGGCCCTTAAATGAGCCATGCAAAGTTTTCTACTTTTGAGCAATTCATTGGGAGTCTTCTGTAAGAGAGGCCTAGTCATGCATCTATTCAAAATGTATCAAGTAGTACTAATGGGCCCAACACAAATATTTTTTGAAATATTTCCTCCAATCATCGTTGTTCTATCCATATCTTTTGAATTCCTAATTTTCTTTACCACTACTATATTTTTTTGTGGTGTTTTAGGAATAAAGAAATTATGATCTATTATATTTGATGAACATAATTTTAAAAAAATTTCATATCAAATTTTGTTCCATGGTTAAATCTGATGAAAATTAAGGGGGTACCTTTACTTTTCTTATTAAAAATAGAAAATAAATCCAAGGTATCTAAAAAAAAATTCCAAGTTAACTTAGAATAATGATAAATAATTACATAAACATACCTCTTGTCTTCCCTATTTTTTACCTTCATTGGTACACACCGATCCATATGGACCTTTTCAAGGAACTTGGTTGTACTTACTTGATTCTTTGTATTGTAAGAAGATCTCACTTTCTTCCCCCTTACACAAGAACTACAAACTTTGTTATCTTTGAACTTAGTTCTAGGAAAGACTATAACCATGTTATGTGAAGAGAGATTGTTCAATTTTTTCAGACTTGTATGTCCAAGTCATTTATGCCATAGTAGGGGATCACAAATAATTGCAAATGGACATGTCAAATTAGTACCATTCATACCCATGATATCTATTTTTTTTACATACTTTTATGTCTTTTGGCTATCAGAACAATCTCATTTGTATCTAGCTTCTTAGCTTTACAAACTTTAAAATTTAAGGTTACCTTATTTCATTGTCTCACAATTGAGAGATAATAAGCAAATTGTTCTTTAATACATCAACATGATCACTTCTTCCCATGATTTTGTTTTAGATCATCCAATATTTCCAACACTAGCAAATATACACCTTTTTTCCATCTCAAAATAACAATCTCCATTATTGAATGAGGTGAGTGAAAGAATTTTTTTCTCTTCAATTATATGCCTTTAGAAAATACTAGCAATATACCAATGTCTCTTTCCCCCTCTAAATTACACCTGTAAGATAGTATAGGGTTTAGTCTTAGTAACCCAGACAAGCTTGGGTCCTTTTTTAGATTAGAAAGGTGAATCATATTTCTTCTTGCCAATCTAGGCAATGGATTAGTAACCTGTTGCTACGTATAAGTATGGAGGTATTTATTTTTGCTAGTTTTGTTCTTTTATTTATGAATTAAGTTGTAACTGAACATTCAATAGTGGGATGTCCAAGTTGTCCATAAATGCAACATAAATCCTTAGGGACCATAGTTTCCTGATGAAATTCCAGACTTGTATTATCACTATGTGTTCTTCAAAATAAATTGTTTACTATCTGGAAGAGTCAGTCTATACATTTGATCTTTAAAGATCAAATTTAAACCTAGAAACTTCTAGATTTAGTTTTCTCACCTTCTCTCTCATAGTAAAAATCATCTTTGCATTTCATATGTTCTGACTCAATAATTGTTTTAATTTTCACTCATCACTTATTCTCCCTTTTTAGTTATAAACAACTTTAAATTTGTAGATTGTAAAATCATATTATTTGAATCAAGTTGGCTAATATGGTCCTTTAGGGTACTCTTTTCTTTATTAGTGATGGTCTCACAAGTTTTTAGATCAGTGTAATCAAACTTTAGACTTGTAAGAACACTGAACAATTTATCCTTATTGGAGGTTGACTCTTGAAAATCATCAATAAAATCATTCATTAAGGAAATAGGTTTTCTTTTTGATAAAAAGTGCAATTTTTCTTTAAAATCAATGATTCTTACCACAGAGTTTACCTTTGATTCTTCAATGTAAGAATGTATAATAGCCATGAAATCTGTCTCGTTTACCGTTTCCTTATTAAAATCATCTAAGATAAAACACCATGAAAACATCATTAAATATTCTTCTTTGTCCTTATTCTTTCTGTTTGCCTTCTCCCTCAGTTTTTTCTCAGCCCTTTTTTCCACTCAATTTCCCACCATGGACATTCCTTTATGTTCGGTCTTATCATACATGTAGAATTCATCTGGGGATCTATTATTAGATTGCTTATTGTTACTTTTTCCTTTCTTTATAATAACTTTTCTTTAATGAAATACATTTTGAAATTATTGGGAAAAAATTACATTTGTCCTTCATCAAGGTCGGAATCTTCACTATCAGAATCTTTCCGTGCAAGTGAATTTTCATTACATGATCCTTTTTACGATTATCCATGTTTATTTCAAAATTTTTCAGATTACCAACAAACTCATCAAGGATTATAGTGATAGTTTTCTTATGACAATGACTTTCACATCCCATTTAGCTTTTGTGATGAATTTTAAGACTTTATCAACTTGCTGTTCAATTGTGAGAACCTTTTCTAAGGATGATAACTCATTGAGTTGAGATGTGAGTCCAGTGATCATTAGATAAAGTGACTTGAGATGTGAGTCTAGTGATTATTTGTTAAAGTAACTAACTGTCTTTTATCTTGATAGATTTATGCATATTGAATAGATTTCTACCATAAATATTTCTCACTTGAATTTTCCCTTCATGTGCTTTAAATAGTGGATCTACTATTTTCTTAGTAGTGGTACACTTTCAAACACTATTACATTCATCGGGACAAACGACACAAATAAGCATTTTTTTGGCCTTTGAATTTTTATTGAGTTTAATAAGATCATATGGAGTGAAGTAAATTCTAATTTTATTAACTTAATAACCTTCTAAAATCTTTGTAATAATTATTAATCCTATAGTTATTCTATCCTACAGCTCTTAATCGTTAGACTAAATATAATTCTTAATTTGACCTTCGACAAGATGAAATAAGATCCATTGAAAGAAGGAGGTAGGTTTTTGTACTTTCCTTTGTAATAAACCTAGTTTTCATGTTCAAAACCTCTCGAAAGATAGCGTATGATGTTTTCTTTCAAACGCCTCAAGTCTTCCCTCAATCTGATAGTGTGGAAAAAAGTTATGCCATTTAACCTTTAAGTGTCAATCAACTACCAGTGGTTATGACTCATGTAACAAACCATAATCCAACCCTATGAGTCATTATGAGAAATTTTAGTCACAATAGTTCTTATAAAACAATCTGTTCCAGTGGTTAGGATTCCAGCACACGACTCATAGTCAGATATTACTAATCATTGTCTGGACCGGTATCCTGACCAGTAAAGGATCAAAGAATAAAGCCTTATGTTTTGGTGGTTTTATTATTTATGTATATTAAGACCTCAAATAGCTCCTAGCTTATAGACAAGTCAAAACACTCCTTAGCAATTAAATTCTTTGGATGTATATAACTATAGTCATCTTTAAAGAAGCTTAATGTTTCCTTACTAGGTATTTTTGACCTCAAGATCCACCAATAGATAGATAATTGAATTTGATTTCCAACAATATAAATTTCAAATTAATTCGATGATAGAGTGGCAGTTTATCCCTAAAATACTGAAGTAATATCTGTTGCCTAGACTAAGACTCATAATGTATAAGTTGTTAGAGGGAGTCATAATCTAGGCAGTAAAGTCTAAAAATGATTTCTTACTATGACTCAAGTCATGACTCATAGCCAGAACTTACGAGTCGTGACCTAAGTCATCGGCATTGCTTCTAGGCGACTTCCAGAAAGTTTCTAAGAGTTTTTTGTCTTTTCCCACTCTTTTAACCCCAAAAGTATGCTTCTTAAGATATTGTATGGCTAAATAGAAATCTAGAATCCCCTCAATTCATGATCCATTCATAACTCCACTTAGAGAAATCAAAAGGGGTGATTTTCTCTATTGTCCAAGGCAACTAGAGTTCTTCAAGTTAAATTTCAAGAAATTCATCCAAGGAATCTATAATTAGGTATTTGGGGTATTCATTAAAGGGTTCCTTCCATCCATTCAGTCCCGAAATCCGCTATTTGTTTCAAGTATGAAATTTACTCTCTTTTATGATCATGTTCAATGAAAATCCTAAAATTCATCTGTGTTTCAACATCAGTTTTACGTTATAACCATGCTAATAATAGTCCCTTTATGATTTTATTTGAAAAACCCCATGCCTTATTTAGTTAATATTATGTTATGTCCTGAAATTTATGCATCAAACCTTGTAAGCATGTTGTTCTCATCAGTTTACCATATTTCTATGCTCATAATGATAAATTTCATTAGTACTGATATATTTTATGCTTTGGTCTCTAAACCATGAATTTAATCTATGTTTCTTTAGTAATTTGATTCAATCCATGTCAACATATTTTTCCGTATAAATTTGGTTATTTTATGCTTTGAATTTCAATTACCTGGGTCATATACAATTGCTCCCATGTCAAACAATCAAGTTAAGAACTAAACCATGTGAAATTGTTATCCTCCCAAGTTTAACACTTCCCTATGTTCAAATTCATCTATCTCTCTCATCTATTGAAATGTCTTAGGTTTTGGGTATTGGATTACAACTTGATGTCACTGTTTTAAGTGTTGTTATCAAATTTTGTAACCACTAAGGCCTTGCGGGTTATGAACACCTCATACCTATTTATTTACATATGTCTTTATTTTCATGTTACAAATTAGAAATGTTATGATTTTATTACTATATTCAGAGTACCATGTTCATGTTGAGCACTAATCAGGACTCTAACGTTCTATGTAAACCATAAATAAAAATAGTGTTATTTAGTTGGGAGTAGGATTTATCAATGAGAGGGAAGTGTGGGTTTAGTGCATCCTATTTCCTAGAAACTACGTTCCACCGTAGGTTTAGTGGCCTCACTAGATAGTGTTTCCCCTTTCCCCGATATAGGCTCAGTTTAGTGATCACTCATTTTCAGATTCTTCTCTGATGGAAGGAATTGAACAACCCTCCTCAATGTAATTCAGAAGTTGGACTCCATGATAGCACAAATAGTTTATATTGATTACATGATAGCTACTACACTTTCAGTCAGTACTCAGTCTATATCAGTTCAGGTTTGCTTGACTAATTAATTAGATTTTTAGTTATTAAGTAAGTCGGTTTTATAGATTTTTTCAGTACATTCCCTACTTGGTCTTGCAGTCTTCTTACTTGTTCATGTTTTCTTGCTCAGTATCCATAAATAATTCTCAATTTAGTTTTATAGCATGTTCAACTTTACATGGGATTTACATACAATATTCATGATTCTAGCACTTCCCAGATTACAAAATTATTTTCATCTCATGATTTATCAATCTCACCATGACTTACTATTTTTCGCGTATAGCCATGTTTTAAATGTATACTTTCGTAATTGACTTATATCCTCAGTTTTAAAGCATGTTTTAAATATTTTCATGATTTTGTACACCTTAATATATACTCAGTACATTCTAAAATACTAACCACATATATGTATTTATGAATATATTCCTTCATGATGTAGGTACAAGATGTAGTCTATAAACTAAGGTCAGACAGTTCCCAACATTCAGCTAGCATGTGATGAGTCCTCTTATCTCGGACACTTCAGTAAATTGTAGTTATAGTATTGTATTGTTATTATTCTTATGTATTGATTTGTTGTATTTGGAGGCATGTCCCAACAACCTACAGTCAGTATAGTAAAGGCTTCATAAATAGTAAGTCAGAGTCATGATATGTAATTCAGGTTCTTTCTTCAGTATTATCATTTTGTAAACTTTATTAGTATTAAATTCATTGAGATTTTCTCGTGATTATGCTTCCGCTCAGAAAATTTAACTTTTATTTACATTATAAATCAGTTGTGCATGCAGTATTCCAGTACATGAGTTAGCTTGGGATGACTTGAGGTTCCAAGCATCGTGTTACGATTAGGGGGTAGTCTTGGGTCGTGACACACTTCATTGTGCCTAGTTGGTGATGCAGAGTTCATCATGATCTTATTTTCGGTATTATCCTGTGCAAGATAAATAACTTTAATACAAAATTATATATTACGTTACCTAGATTTTAGTTATTTAACAAAACTATTACCTATGTGTAACACAAGTTACCTAACATGTTCCAACAAAGTTGTATGAGCAGTAACTAGAGAACATAAATTTTTTACGTGGAAAACAACCAGCTTAGAAAAGGTGTAAAAAACCATGACATGCACCTTTACTGATTTAACCCGAAATTCACTAAATCACCATGAGCCTTTCAGCTTAAGATTAAAAACCTATGGAACCTAAGAAATTATAACCTCTAATTCCTAATAACCCACAAACATCCCTAGATGTGTTCCCAAGCCTTTTAGTTATCCCAACTTGAAAACAACATTCCTAATTCAGCTTATAAAACACTAAAATTAAGATGACATACACACTACAACTTAATGAAGAACTCCTAAAACATGAATGCTAAAAATCTTAACTAAATAAAGCACTAGGACTAGGCTATTAAATGTGTTTCTTCAGTATTAAAGTAAAACTTGCAATGTCAATCTACCAATTGCCATTTTGCTATGTGAGTGTGTAAGTCAATTTGAGTAATAGTTTTTCTATTTAATCATAAATCATTAAAGGTTTTCTCGTGTAAAACTTCTTATCAACATGAACTCACATTTCTTAGTGTTCAACTTCAAGTGAAAGTCTTTAAATTTAAAATCTTACATCTTTAGTGCTGTACTCAGACTCCAACTTTTAGAATCAGCACATGCATATTTCCTTGAGTTTATCAGAAGTAACCATATCATTTCCTTGATTATTTACTTATCTTTAAATAGTACTGATCTTGCTAAAAAATTACTATAATACCCCGTATTTTCCTATCCTAGATTAACCCTCAGTACATGAGTTATCCTAAATAAAATTTTTGAAATACTAAGTAATTTCAAGATTTGAGCCTGCCATTGTGTAGGAAATTGAATTAGCTTTGCAATGATAAAAAATTCTCCTAAACCGACAACCGGGTAAGAAGTTATGACCATTTTATGTTGCAGTTGTTAAACATCATCATTTAGGCCAGTAGCACATCGCGGTGTGTATTAAAATAGCACTTGTGAATTTATAGTGTTTCTCTACGAGAATGGTATGTCACGCCATAGACCCATTTCAAAATTGTCAATTTCCAGTATGCCAGCGCGACTCCACCGTGTCGCGGTGCACTTACAGTTTGCAAACAAAGTGGTAACACGATACCACCGTGTTGCGCCACCATGTAATTTCCCAGTTGTCATTTTTCCAGTGGATTGGTGCGATAGTGACGGGTTGCGCCAGGGGTCCAAATTGGGAAAATTTTTCAAAAAATTAAAGTTGCACCCAAGGTTAAAATAGTCTTTTCTCTTTATTTTATTCAGCGCAGATGAGGGATTTAAGCCCTAAAAATGCGTAAAACCCTTCATTATTCACTTTTCTCTAAAATCAAAACGCAATTCTTTCTCAAGAAAGCAAACCCTAGCTCTCAAGAATCAAGGTTAATCTCAAGAATTCCTTTAAGAACTCATCAATTAAGGTATGTTTGATGTTCATCCATGGATCCTTACCTTCCATGGAGCCCAAGAATCCCTTTTATCAATATCCAAGATTTATGATTTATGATTTCCATGTTTGAATTAGATTAAATTCATGTTCATGATGTTGGTTGAGTTTTAATCCATGATTTATATTACAAGTTCTAAGAAATGATTCTAGTATATGGTGAATTTCAAGATATTCATGATAAACCCTTCAATTTTCAAGTTGATTGTTGTAACCATGTTAACCCTGAGTGTTTATGATTTAATGAACCAAGAATACATCTCATATGTTTGATAAATTGTCTATGACAATAAAATAATGTCATTGTAATATGCTAACATGTATTCCCCATTCATGTGCAAGTTAATGCATTACAAGTCGTTGATGAAATGTCTCTGCGAACGAATTATAACTAAGTGAACATTGTTATGATTTTTAAGATTATTATTTTCTTTACTTTTCAAGCTATCAACTCTTGGGGGTATTGAATACCCAACAATTTAGTTATTTACCTAGAGCCAGTGTCAGTCATTAAATAGTATCAATCATGTCATGATCAGTAGTACTCTTAGTACTTTACGGAACTCAGTAGATATTTAATAATTTATAGAGCAGAGGAAAGCTCAGTAATCTCTTTCAATTCAGTCCAGTATAACAGTTCAGTGTCCTTCAGTAGGGAGTAGGATTCAACATCGATTGAACCCGAGGATGGGGGCTCACCTACCAGCTGAGGGTGTGATCGTTAGAACTAATCCTTGCATTCCAAAACTACGTATCCAGCATAGGTGGAGACATCACACCTGTAAATTGAGGGTTGATGAGGTGCTCTATCTGCCAGTAAAGGGTACCGCCATTCTCGTTTAGGGAACCTACCAGTAGAGGGCTACTTTTAAACTTATCTTTACTCATGGAATGGTAGTGACACCCTTCTAATTAGGGTTACAGAATGGACCTAAGTTAAGGTATAAGTTTAGATTTGGGGCATGTTGGTAATATGATTACCTCTCACTATTTTAGTTTCAATCTCAGTCTTTAAAATAGAACTCAGTTTAATTTTATAGAATCAAGACTGTCAGATACAATCACTCAGTTATTAGTAATTTAGATTATCATTGATCTCAGATTATTAGTATATTCAATTATCAGTTATCAGATTCAATTCAAGTATACTCAGTTATACTATGCACAATATGTTCAGCAGTTATAGATCCTTCTTGTATTCTAATCCATCTCTTGCATATCATTCAGTCAGTTAGTGTTTATGCACATAAACTCATGCATTCACCCTTACCTAATTTAGCATATCAGTACATTCCCATGTACTGATCCCATACCCATTTTTTATGGTATGATATTTCATATCATAGGTTCGGACACTCAGGTTCTTGACCGCTCTAAGCCAGATTCAGTCAGTAGTAGCATATTTAGCAGTGAGTCCTCATCTATTGAGGATATTCTTTTATTTTAGTACTTCAGCTTAGCAGTATTTTGGTAGATAAAGTTTGTTGGGGAATTATTCCATCAACTCTACTTTCAGATAGATTCAGTTAGAGGCCTTTTCGCACTAGATTTTTAGACAATATTCAGTTTTACCGATGTTATATTTTATCAGTATTTTAGATGTTTTGAACCTTATGGTATTTCATCCCATTATTGTGCATATATTTCAGTATTATTGTTCAATGCTTACAATAGATATCATTCATGGGTTAGCTCATGTTCCTTCGAGGTTGCAAGCACCAGGGTGTAGACTCGGTGTATTACAAACTTGGTATCAGAGCCTAAAGTTCAATAGAGTCGTAAGAAGTCTAAAAAGACCACATCCCATAGAGTCTTATGCATGGGTGTCTAGTGTGCCACACATATGGACAGGAGGATATGAGATGTTTTAGGAAAATTTTCCTTTTATTTAGAATTCATGTCGTATGAGTCTAGTTAATCTCTCAGTATTATCTATTTTTTTCTTTTATTTACAGAACATGCCTCGCAAAAGGAATAATGAAAGAATAACAAAAAATCAATCAGCCCCTCAGCCTGTTCAGGTAGATCCCCTGGATAAACATGTCTCACATGCAGAATTTAGAGCAGCATTCACTACTCTAGCTAATTCAGTAGTAGCTTAGAATGAATGGTCAAATGTTATTCCAGTGAACCTAGTGTCCAATACTGCTACAACCAGGATTCGGAACGTTACTAAATGAATCCTCCTTCCTTTATAGGATCTAAGTTAGAAAAGGATCCACAGAAGTTCCTCAATCAGGTTCATAAAGTTCCAAATATAATGGGAGTGACTTCTAATGATAGTTCCGAGTTAGCCACCTAACAGTTACAAGATGTAGCTCATATATGGTTGTAGTAGTAGAAAGTAGACAGGGGTTCAGATGTAGAGCTCATAGAGTGGGAAGAGTTTGCTACTGCCTTCCTAGATAGATTCTTTCCCTTAGAGCTGAGGGAAGCCAAAGTGTTAGAGTTCATCAATCTCAGATAAGGTAATAGGAGCATGAAAGAGTGTTCCCTCAAGTTTACTTAGATAGCCAGGTATGATCCCTATGTAGTAGCCGACAATAGGTCCAAAATGAGCAAGTTTGTATATGGAGGGTAAAATAGTATGGTTAAGGAGTGTAGAACATCAATGTTGATTAAAAAGATAGACATATCTAGGCTTAGGGTCCATGCTTAATTGATTAAGGAACAGAGGCTTAAGAAGAAGGAGAGAGAGAATAAAAGGTCTAGAACAGGTAGCTTTAATTTCAACTAGCCTATGTTAGAAAGCGATAATCGTTCCCAATCTCGTCCAAAGATCTTAATCCTAGCTTCGTCCTCAGCTAGTATACTGATGACCCAGGATAGCATAAGTAATGGTCGTACTAAACTATTTTGTGGAGGGTATGGTAAGAATCATAAGGGTGTGTGCAGAGCTGGCAGTGATGTCTGTTTTGGGTATGGCAAACCAGGCCACAGATTCAAAGATTTTCCTCAGTCAAGTTCTCAGGGTCAGTATAGTCGTCCTTCAGCTCAGTCAGGTCATCTGAATCAACAAGGTGCCACTTCCAGTACCACTAGTGGATAACGCCTAAATAGGTTTTATGCAGTTCAGTCTAGACAAGATCAGGAAAGTTTTCCTGATGTGGTCACTGGTATGTTATAGATCTCCCATTTGCATATTTATGCCTTAGTTTTAGATCCTAGATATTCAGTTATGATTTAGTTCGTAGGTGCCCCGTGCATTGTCTGATGCTTTTCCTTAGTATCTTAGCCAAGTCAATATTCTCAAAGATCATAGTGTCCCAAGGGAAAGATGCACTATAGTCCCCGAGCTATTACGATATAAACCTTTCATTTTCTCTTTACGTAGCTAATCCAGTTAGAGTAATGGGTCCTCATAGTTGATCCTTAAGTACCAATTTCAGCCATAATAATGTACTCAAGGGCGCAGTTCAGTTCACGATATCCAATTCATGTATCCTGATTCATACTTAGTCATGTCCACATATTCCTTTTCATGCATATTCAGTCATGTATTCATTAATCCATTCAGACATGTAATCATGCATCAGACATGCATGTTCAATATGTAAACTCATCTTATCAGTATTTTCTATCATGTATCTTATGCATCAAATATGCATGTTTAGGATAAAAGTTTAGTCTATCATACCAATCACGTAATTATGCTATAGTTGTTCATGTCTAGTTCAATACGTAAGCTCAGTCTGACCGTACTATCTGAGCTTAACTAGCCATATTAGAAAATAAATATTCCTAAGGGAGAGATATTGTAATACCTCATATTTTCCTAGTCTAGATTAACCCTCAGTACATGGGTTATCCAAAATAAATTTTTTGAAATACTCAGTAATTTTTAGATTTGAGCTTGTCATTGTGTAGGAAATTTGATTAGCTTTCTAATTATATAAAATTTACCTAAATCCAAAAACCAGGTAAGAAGTTATGGCGATTTTAAGTTTCAGTCATTTAATATCGTCATTCAGGCCAGTAGCATATCATGGAGTGTGCTAAAATAGTAGTTTTCAATTTCCAGTGTTGCTATACTTATTGCTACGTTGCGCCATAGACCTAGTTCACAATTGTTAATTTCCTATGTGCCAACATTATTCCACCACATTGCCGTGCACTTCCAGTTCGCACACAAAGTGGCAACACTATACCACTACGTCGCGCCACTATGTAATTTCCTAGTTGTCATTTTTCTAGTGGCTTGACGCGATAGTGGTGCGTCACGCCAGGGGTCCCAAACGAGAAAATTTCTCAAAAAATTAAAGTTGTGCTGAGGGTTAAAACAGTCTTTTCCCATGATTTTATTCTGCTAGATATGGGATTAAAGCCCTAAAAATATGTAAGACCCTTTATTATTCATTTTTTTCCAAAATCAAAAGGTAATTCTCTCTCAAGAAAGCAAATCTTCGCTCTCAAGAATCAAGGTCAATCCTAAGATTTTCTTCAAGAACTTATCAATTGAGGTATGTTAGATGTTCATCCATGGATCCTTACCTTCCATGGAGCCCAAGAATCAATTTTTAAAAATATAATATTTATGATTTATGATTTTCATGTTTGAATTAGATTGAATTCATGTTCACGATGTTGTTTGAGTTTTAATCCATGATTTAGATTACAAGTTCCAAGAATTGATTCTAGTATGTGTTGAATTACATGATATTCATGATAAATCCTTCCTTTTGCAAGTTGATTGTTGTAACCATGTTAACCCTGAGTGTATATGATTTAATGAACCAAGTATACATCTTATGTGTTTGATTAATTGTCTATGAGAATGAAATAATATCGTTATAGCATGCTAATATGTATTCCCCATTCATGTACAGGTTAATGCATTACACGTGGTTGATGTACTCTCTCTATGAATGAATTATGACCAAGTTAACATTGTTATGTTATTCAAGATTATGCTTTTCTTTACTTTTCATGCTATCGAGTCCTAGGGGTATTTAATACCGGATAATTTAAATGTTTACCTAGAGCCAGTGTCAGTCACAGAATAGTATTAGTCATTTCATGATTAGTAGTACTCTTAGTCTATTACAGAACTCAGTAGATATTAAATCAGTTACAGAACTTAGGAAAACTTGGTAATCTCAGTGAATATAGTCTAGTTCAGTCAAGTATAATAGTTCAGTGCCCTTCAGTAGGGAATAGGATTCAGCACCGGTGAACCCAAGGATGGGGGCTCACTTACCAGTTGAGGTTGTGATTTTTAGAAGCAATTATTGCATTCTAGAACTACGTAGCTAGTATAGGTGGAGACATCACACCTACCAGTTGAGGGTTGATGAGGTTCTCTACCTACCAGTAAAGAGTATCACTATTCTCGTTTAGGGAACCTACCAGTACAGGATTACTTTTCAGCTTGTCTTTACCCGTGGCAAGGTACTAACACCCTTTCGATTGGGGTTACAAATTGGACCCCAGTTTATTTATCAGTTCAGATTTAGGGCATATCAGTTAGATGATTACCTCCCACAGTTTTAGTTTCAGTCTTAGTCTTCAGAATAGAACTCAATTCAGTTCTACAGAATCAGGACTGTTAGATACAGTTACTCAGTTATCTGTAATGTAGATTATCAGTGATCTCAAATTATTAGTATATTCAGTTATCAGTTATCAGTTATCAAATTCAGTTCTAGTATGCATAGTTTGTTCAATAGTTACAAATCCTCCATGTATACTAATCCAGCTCTTGCATATTATTCAGTCAGTTAGTGTTCATGCATATAAACCCATGCATTCAGCCTTACTTCATTTAGCCTACCAGTACATTCCCACGTACTTATCACATACCCATTTCTTGTACTATGATATTTCATATCATTGGTTTGGACTCTCCAATTCTTGACCGCGCTTAGCCTAATTCAGTTAGCAGTAGCAGATTTAGCTGTGAGTCCTCATGTATCAAGGATATGCTTTTATTTAAGTACTTCAGCTTAGCAGTATTTTAGTAGATAGAGTTAGTTGAGGGATTGTCCTATCAACCTCACTTTTAGATGATTCAGTTAGAGGCTTTTTCAGACTAGATTTTTAGACAGTATTCAATTTTACAGATGTTATATTTTATCAGTATTTTATATGTTTTTAACCTTATGGCATTACAACCCAATATTCTACATGTATTTCAGTATTATTGTTCAATGCTCACAGTAGATATCATTCATGGGTTAGCTCGTGGTCCTTCGGGGTCGCAAGCACCGTGTAGCGTCCAGGGTGCAGACTCGGGGTGTTACAATTACCTCCTTGAGTTATTATATCTGTGACCACCTTGACTTACATATGTTTATGTCACTTTGTCTATCATCAACCAATTTGACTTAGATATTTCATGTCACTTTGTCAATTATCAAAACTTCTACAACCCAACACTTGATATGGTACTTTGGTTTAATTTTTCAATTGAATATTAGTTTCTTTATCTTATTTTTTTAAGATTATGATCTTGGTTCTGAATGCATTCTTTCATTTTTTTCATACAAGCATAGGTAGCTAAACCCCAAAACTAAGATTATGGGAACCCTGATAGATTAACACTAACAGAGTTACATAAAGGGTGATTTTTGATGGTTTTATGCATACATTTGATAATTTATTCAATAAGAACATCTTTTAATGGTTGCAAATTTTTTATCTCGCCTAAGGTCTAAACTTTCCTTACAAAAGAACTAGAGACTATGAAAACAAGTTAGCAACAAGGGATTTAAGGCTTCTAGTCTTATATAAAGATTAGAGTTGCAACTAGAATAGTCAATGCTAGTTAATCAAAACTCAGATATCAGAAGTATTCAGAGTGAAATCCATCTAATTGTGGCAGAAGACTTTAGGTAAACTATATTATTCATTAGTTTTGCATGTGTGACATCCGAATAAATCACCAATCAAAGTAATATCATTAGCATTATGATATCATGGGGAGCACAATACTAGTAATCTCTAGTCACTGAATTCAACACTAACTTGATACGATAGTATTTCACTGTTATTAAAATCAAACAAATATCTTTTTTCATATTCAAACCCGCTAAAAAATATTCACTAGGAAACTGAATAACTATTGCATACGTATTCTTTTGTCTTATTCCTTATGGAATTTGACCCAAATCTTATTGAATTCTATATTTGATAGTGATTAATTTAAACTATGTAAGAGGTAATATTGGCCATAAAAAACTTTTGTGTCATTATTGTGGAATACGGTTTATAAATAATCAAGTAGTATTTTGTTCAACTTATAGTCATTATTCCCTAAGTTGTTTCTTTCTTGTTTCTTTTTCTTTATATGTTATGGTTGTCATCTAGGACACCACAAGTTAGTTGATCAAATTGATTTAAATCAGGTATCTAGTGAATCTATTTTTTGTGCGTGGATATTTTTTAAATTTTGTTTCAATATCTTTTAATGATTTACTTTTTTCGTAAGATATATTCATTAATTTGTTTATTATTTTATCCTGTAGTAATTGCAGAGTTACAAATTTCTGTATAATAATTTATCCTAACTGTACTGTAATGTATATCTAATTCTAGATTTTCAATATTATTTATTATCTTGTGTTGTTCTTCTCGTAGTGAGTTTTTTAAATTATATAAACTATCACATGTACTTTTTTCTAAATTTTCTAATGTTTCTTCTATCCATATTAATTTTTCTTTTAGATTTTCCATTATTTTCCTAATTCGGTTTCTATAATTAATTTCATTATTTAGATTATCTTGATTTTCTCTAGTTTTTCTAATATATTCTAACATCTCTTAATCTGTATAATATCCTTCGGGGTAAATTTCTTCGTATAACTGTTCTAGCCAATTTATGGTTTCAATTTCATAGTCTATTACTTTTTCTAATATTATTTTCTTAATATCTATTATTTCTATATCTTTAAGTATATATAAGATTAAAACTTTAAGATAATCTAGGTGATCTATCTTTTAAAATTGATTTTATTATAATATTTTGTAGTTGTTTGTTTTAGCCTTAGTAGTTCTTGCATATTTTTACTAAGAAATTCTATGTATTTTGTATCTTTATTTTCCATGTATTTGTCTATATTTATTTTTATCTGTTTTTCTAGTAATTGTATGTTTCTTATATCTTTTTCTAAAAATTCTATGTAATTTATCATGGTAAGTATTTGTAAGAGTAGTTAGGTAGGTATGGTATATAATTTACTCTAGTCATGTAATATTTACCAAATGCTTTTTCTAATATGATTTTTCTTATATCTACTACTTTTATATCTCTAAGTGCATGCAAAATAAGTATTTTAAATTTATCTACCATCACATCAGATAAATAATTATTCATTTTCATAAAATTGCTTTTTTCAAAATATTCCCTTCAACCATGTTCATAACAAAATATGGTCATCTTAGATTACTATATACTAGATTATTCTTAAATAATATGTTCTTCGGTCACTATTAACATGGTAATACGGATACTTTTTCCCTTAAACAGCGCCTCTACTCTGGTTACTCCCCGCCACGACTTCTTGCCTCATTGGTTTCACCTTTAAGATGGCATAGTTCTTAGGGATTTTTCTCCGTTTCCGCTTTGTTAATAAACTTCTTAACATATTATTCTTCGAATAATTCTACTATAAAGTAACTAATATGAATTTATTTTATCATATCATGATTGTTGGGAATTATGAATTTAGCTATTCATAATCATAAATAAATATACCTGTTCGGGTAGTTTTGATATTTTTGAAGTTTGTTCCTCCATAGCTTTTTCCATTGAAATATGTCTATTTAATTAACTGAGTAAAATATTTGTGGGATGGAGAGAGTATTTGCTTCAACGCATGAAGGCTTGCGTTGCAATGCCTTCAGCTTTCTTTATTTATAGAATGAAATCATCTTGACAATCTTCACACGTTTTTTTTACAATACTAAAAGAACTATAAAAAGTCAAAAAGGCTACTACCTAGACCTATAGCCTTTTGAAAATTCTAAGTCTAGTAAGTTAAAAAGTCTACATATAGGAACAATAATCACAATTCTTTTTCGTAAAGACAAAATTTATACAATGATCATAAATAATTTAATATCTTGTCTCCGTTGATGTTGTCATATCTGCTATATCTCCATTATTGCTTCTTATCTTATTTTTCCAGCTGGCATTTTTTTTTCTTCTTTTATTCTAGATGTACTTCTGGAATAATGTTATCTTCTCCATTGCACCTTGAACATTGGTGATCCGGATATTTGTGCCCGATTATTTAGCAATATCTTGTCAGTAGTCCGTCTGAAATAAATCCTTTTTTAATTGCTCTTGCGGTAGATTATTTTTCTGGGTTAAGTAATGTCATTATCCATTGTCTGACATCTTCCATCTTCCATATCTGTTTGTCGTAGCTCTTTTGAATTAGAGTAAATCATTTGATGATCTCTCGAATAATAGCTCCATATTGGGTTTCCATTAGTATAATTATTTGCTAGTTCTTGGATAATCGTAGCTAGTCCAATAAGTCGTTTATTTGCATATAAGTCGGGTATCTCAATTCTGGGTATCTCTGGTTGTTGTGTAATATCTTCTGGTATGATCATATCTCTAGTTAGTCCTATCTTTACAACTTGTATAACTGGTTTTATTTCGTT
Organism: Capsicum annuum; assembly: GCF_002878395.1. Lineage (NCBI taxonomy): Eukaryota > Viridiplantae > Streptophyta > Magnoliopsida > Solanales > Solanaceae > Capsicum > Capsicum annuum. The sequence continues at coordinate 77,535,712 of NC_061115.1, read as the reverse complement.
ATATAGTATCTCTGCTGGTGCAGTATAACACTTTATGTAAAATAGATTTCCTTTTGTTATCCTTTTGTAGGTGGTGAATATCTTGTATAATTCTTCCATAGCTGTTAATTCTTCTCCGTCTTGGGTGTATATGGTGTTTAACAGTCCATAGTCTAAACAAGTTTTTACTAGGCTTGGGTTAGTTTTGGGTAGTGCAATTAGTTTGTTATATCCTTGTAAACTTTTCTATCTTGGTTTAGGCTATCTCGGTATGTACTAACTTGTGGGGGTATGAACAAGTGGTCTTTTTTGTGTTTTTGGTGTAAATGGTTTTTCAAATATTTTATTCATATTCATATTCATATTCTAGTATCTTGGTCGATTAACTCCTTTGCTTGTACCTACAGAAGTAGATTGATAAATGTTATGGGTTTTATGGAGTGTCCCAACGTCTCCTTCTAGATCTGGAACTTTAATGTCTTCCGATCGACATAGCTCTGCACACTGCTGAGTTAGCTGATTTGTAGCTATAGACTTTAGTTTATCTTCATTAGTCTTTAGCTTTTCTATCTCATTACCCATACTGTCCACTTTCATTGAAAGCATAGTTAGGGTGTTAAGTATTTATTTCAGTCTGTGTAGCTTTGTCTTGATATGTAATCTGCAATAATATTTTTCTTAGTACTGATCACTTCAATTATAAATGTGAATTTAATATATTTAAGACTAGTCTCCGAATCTCTTTTGTTGTAACTGAATTTTGTATTTTCTTTGTTAACCACCAGCGTACCTGTGTATTATCTGTTCGTACAATAAATTTGTTATATACAATATATGGCTCAAATGCTAACAAACATTTATATAATGAACATAATTCTTTCCTATTTATTTCCCATTTTATTTCTGTCTCATTGAACATACCTGAGTAGTATCTACAATGGTGTTCTATTTTTCTGCTTCATATCGATATTTAAGTACTCCTCCGTAACTATATTCACTAGCATCTGCTTCTACTATATATATAAATTTTCTATTTTCATCTGGAAATTGTAATTTTGGTAATTCTTTACAAAGTAATTTTATTTTTTGAACTTGTTTTTTATCTTCTTCATTATAGTTATATTCTACATCCTTTTTTAATTTTTTCTGTAGTGGTTTTAAAGTTTCTGCTAATTTTGGAATATATTCTCTTACTTGGTTTACTAATCCTAAAAATGATTGTAATTTCTTCTTTGTATCTAATTCTTCTTTCGAATTTATTATTTTTTGTACTATATGTTGTTGCATTTTTACTCCACTTTTATCTATTTGTATTCCTAAAAATTCTATCTGATTTTTCATAATTTCAGCTTTCTTTTCGCTTAGACTTATTCCCGATTTTTCTATTATATCTGTAAACTGTTCTAATAATTTTAAATGTTCTTCTTTGGTTTTTGTATATAATAATATATCATCTATGTATACTATACAATTAGATAATTGTTTAAAATAACCATCCATAAAATGTTGATATCCACCTGGTGCATTTTTATATCCAAATGGTAATACGTTCCATTCATAAAATCCTTGTGGTACCGTAAATGCGGTTAATTCTTTAGATTCTTCTTCTAGCTTCAGGTGGTAAAATCCTGATTTACAATTGAATTTGCTAAAAGAATTATATCCTTGTATTTGTCTTATTTTTAATATCTTATTTGGTATTGGATAATTATATGTTATAGTTTTTGCATTTAAATTTCTATAATCAATTACCATCCTACTTTTTCCTCTTTTTTGTTCACTATGTTTATTTACTATAAATGTGGGACAATTATGTTTACTATTACTTTTTTGTATATATTGTTTTTCTAATAATTCGTCTATGTGCATTTTAAATTCTTTTAAATCGTTAAAATTATATGTTAATGGTTTCTGGGTTATTATGCTATTTTTATCTATCAATTCAATTTTTATAGTAGTTTTATGTTTTTCCCATCCTTTTAATGGATCTTCACTATATAATTGTTCTAATTTTTTCTTAATTATTTCTATTTTATTTATTAAAAATATAGTTATTTCTGTTTTATTTATCGAGAATACTACTAGTTCTATTGTATCTTCAGTATTTTTTATATTTTCTAACTTTTGTGTAATTTTTTCACTTCCTTTTATCCAATCAGTTTTCTTTCTTATTTTATTATTAACTCTTTTTGCTCTTACTTTCTGTTTACATGGTGTTGTAAACCACCAGTCTGTTTTGGTTATTATATGTGGGTATAATTTGTCTAAGAACGACATTCCTAAAAGTATATCGTTTGATGTTAGTTCATAATTATAAATTTCTTCTATTGTTAATATCTTATCCCATACTTGTATTTTTACATTCCTAGCTTTATAAGTAATTAAGCTTCCTTCATTATTAAATCCTTTAACTATTATTGGTGTTTTTAATTTATCCCATTTACTTTCTGGTAAGTAATTATATCTACATAAATTAGCTTCTGCTCCTGTATCTATCAAAGGCGTATAATATCTACTGTAATATCCTTCTACTACTATCTTCATTAATACATATATCTTCATTTCATGTTAAGGCTCTTTTTAAGAATAACTTTTCTTTGTTATATGTTAAGGTTAATTGTGTATGTTCATAGTTTTACTTGTTCTAACCATTTTATTCCTAATATTATATCTGCTTTTTGCATTTCTTCCTTTACTTCGAATTCTATTTTTATTTTTCTAACTCCTATTATTATTTCTTTTTCTGCTATATTTTACTATTTATTAAACTTCTTGGTAGATCTGGACACATATCATTATCAGTCTTTATTTCTTCATATTTTACTAGATATTTTGCTATATAATTTTCTTCTTGTCCTGTATTCAAAAGTATTAGATATTCTTTTTCATTTATTTTTCCTGTTATGTAATATTGGTTTAAATTACTTATCAAATTTGTTTCATAACTTGTTCTTTTTGATGAGCTTGATGATTCTGATTTTTCATCAGCTATTCTTTTCGTTGTACTTATTCTATCATTTACTATTTCTAAATTTTCCTCTGTATCTATGTCTCTATAGCTATAATCATTATAATCTATTGTTTTTACAATTTGTTCTAATGGACTTTCTATTCGTATTTTATTAATCTTATTTTTTCCTGTTATTTTATGTTTTGTTGTTAATACATATAAATTTTTGCATCTTGCTGTAAATATTTTACTTCCTGGGGTTAATTCTATTCTTGATATTTTCCAATATAATACGAGTGATTTATCTATATTTTTATCTGTTACCGCTACTGAATAATTTGCACTTATTATAAATTTAAATTTTTGATATATTAGATTTCCTTTTACGGTAGTTATTATGCTTTTTTCTATAGGTTTTATAATTCTATCATCTGCTAAATATAATTCTATTGTTGTATCTATTCCTTCTCTAAAACATGCTTTTATTAGTATCTCTGTACCTCCAAGGTGTACATATTTTATTGGATCTCCTTTACTTTTTATATCATTTATCTCTTTATTAATTATTCTTTTTGTTACTAGTGGTATACTAGCTTTGCCTTTTGCATATCTGCAGTCTATTACATGTTCTTTTTGGCATACTACATAATATTCGTCGTTTTTCCTAGTAAAAATATTTTTTATTGTTGGTATTTTAAATATTTTTTCTACACTTAAATCTAATTCTTTTCCTTTTATTTCATTAAATATGTTACTGTCAAATATTATTTTTTATTCCGTTCCTTCATCATTTAAATATTCTTCCTTTGTTATTATTTTTATATCTTCTTCAGTCATTTGATTCATCTATTTCACTATCTATTTCATTATCTGTTTCGTTTTCTGAAATTTCATATATACTATCCTCACTTTCTAATTCATAATCTATATAATCTATCTTCATATATTCTGTATTATCTATTTTTATTTCTGATATTTGTTTATTTTTTGGATTTTTAGGTAATTTACAATCTCTAGCTAAATGTCCTAACTTTCCACAATTATAACAAGTACATTCTTTTATAGATTTCTTCTTTCTATATGGTCTTTTATATTTATAATTTTTTACATAATATCTTTTTCTTGGTTTCTTATATTTGTATTTTGATTTTTTATATTTCTTATATTTCTTATGTCTTTTTCTTTTCTTATAATATCTTTCTTCACATCCAAATTGGGGTGCTATTTTATTTTTGCAACATGCTAAATTTCTTATTAATGTTTTTTCCATTTTTAATTCTTCTCTATATTTTTCACATAAGTTTCTATACCATTGTTGTAAAAAATTTATTCTTGCTCCTAACGTATCTACTATTTTTGCTTCTTCCCAACTTTTTATTATTTTTGAACTAAATGGCTCGGGTAATTTATTAAAATATAATTTTCTTATCTCTTCACTTTCTTCTATACTATATGCTCCTTTATAATAATATTCTTTAAATGCGCAAGTATATTCATCTATATAACACATATTACATATTGCTAATTTTAACATTAAATTTCTATTTGTATCTTTTTCTTCATCTTGTTCTTCTTCTATTGTTGTCGTACTACCAAATTCATCTTTTATAGCTGTTTCATATTTTTTTAATAGTTCTATAGGTGTTAGTTTAGTTGTTGTTGATGATGTTCCTTCTATATGTTTATTAGTTCTTAATACTTTTTTGCTATTTTCAGTTAAGTTTGAAAACCATAGTTTTACTGATCCTATTAGAGTTCTTTCTATATATTCCGGTGCATCTGTTATATTTATATTATTACATAATAATTGTTTTGTCATATAACCTATCCATAATTGTATTGTTTTTTCTGTATCTATTACACAGTCTAGGTCTAAAAAGTTATAATTTTTATTAATTATTTATTTTGGTGTCCATTTGTCATATTCATTATATTTTTTAAACTTGCTTTTATAATATATAGGTTTTCTTATCTCTGTTGTTTTAGATATAATATTTTCATCTTCTTTTTTATCAAGAGTATTTATTTCTGTGTAGGTGCTTTCTAAGTTTTTCTCATTAATTTCTTTTTGTTTTTCATTGATTTCTAAATTAAGTTGCCCAATGAAGTTCTCCTTAGGATATTTTACAAATTATTGAAGCCAATAAATAAGGCTATGGTAGGTAACATTGTTGATGGTTATTTAATTCACCACACCTTTACAAAGGCTAGTGTAATCTTGATAAGATGCCAAGGATAATAGAATGAGGCCATTCTCTAGTACATAATGAAGAGGATCCTACTTTTATATTAGGATCACTAGCCACTAAGATCGGTATAAGGTCAGCTTCCACATTAATAATTATTCCTACTCCTACTACCACTAGTAATTCTACATCTTGTCCACCCGCCATATCTTCTATGTATTCTTTCATTTAAGAGTATTTTGTAGTGATAATAAAAAGAGTTGAATAAGCTTAAAAAACAAATCGTGTGATTTGAATCATAGCTAAAGTTGTTGATTCATTACTCTATCACTGATGCACTTACTCCATTGGGTGAGTCCATTTGGACTTTTTTGATAAATTCATAATATGGATTAATGTGTTAGTTAAAGGTAAAGGGCTTCATCAACTGCTTTTTGTCCATTATTATAGCTTAGTTAGCACAAATCCATGTAGACATTATGGACTTACAGTCTTAATCTGTGTCGCTATTTGATTAGACATTAGTAGTTATACATCAATATCCACAATATGAGATGATGCTCTTCAGTATAAAAGAAAAGGAGTTTTCTCCTTGGGAAATAGAGAAGAGGCCCCATGTGGAGAATAAGAATGTGATGATAGTGACCCATAGATCTAAGGAGGATGACCAGAATCCGAAGAGAGCATTATTTCTTTTGCATATGGAAATTGATAGGCCTAGTAACAAGGGTGTATCATCGAGTGTACCAACTAGTACTGAGAATATGGTAAGACCCCGCAAAATTCTCCCATATTTTGAGCCTTAGAGCATGTCAAGTGAAGCGTAAATCCGTCCATAAAAGATTAAGAACTGACTTGTGAAGTGAGAAATATTTTAAACCATGTCGAATTTTCCTAATATAGACTTTTTGTCACATAGATAATTGAATAAAATTTCCATCGATACCAATTTCGTCAAAATCCAACATCGGATGAGGAAGTTATGACCGTTTTACTAAGAGCTGCCGGAACCGCCTAGGTGTGACGGACAGGATGACAGACCGTCGAGCTTGTGATGGACCATCACCCAAACTATCACAATCAAGATAGAGACTCTCTCTTTTTTCCCAAGTGCGACGGCCAAGCTGATGGACCGTCAAGCTAGCGACAGACCATCGTTAAGACCATCACAACTGAGGCAATGTGGCCTTTTTCTTACCAACGTATGATGGACGATCTGACGGGCCATCAGACTTGCAACGGACCGTCACTCCAACCATCGCAAATCCCGTTCAGTATTTTTAAGTCATTTTTTAAAAGAGTTTTTTGATCTTTTCCACCCTTTTAACACTTATATATATATATCTTGAATGAAGCTGAGCGCTTTATTCTTCATCTTCAACATCAATGCTAGGATTTCCTACAAGATCAAAATCCTTCTTTCTTCAAGAAAAAAAATCGAGAAATCAAGAATCTCTCAAAGAGCCTTCAAGAAAGAGTTTCCTAAGGTATGCAGATGTTGCTTCTTAGGTACCTTCAACCCAAGAAATTCAAGAATCCTTTTTCTAAATTCAAAGATCTTATGTTTATAAGTTTTCATGATTCATATGAATTGAAATTGAAGTTCACATTAATATTGAGTTTTAATTCGTGATTTGTTTACAACATTTAAAGTTTTGGCCCTAGTTTGTGATTTCATGATAAAGCCTGTTCAAGTTGCTTGTTAAGTGATATGTTTATATCAATTGAATGTAGAAATTATTGAATAAGCAAAACATGCTTCCCATATGTTTAATAAAATGCTTATGTGAAGGAATTAGAGCCATTATAGCATGTTGATGAGAAATCCCCAATTGTGTGCAAGCTCATGCATGCCAAGTGTTTGTTGAAAAGCCTTAATGAATGAATTGTGACATGATAGCATGAAATTCCCCAATTATGTGTTCGTTAATCCATGCTAAGTGTTTGATGCAAGACCTTATTGAATGGAGTATGAGCCAATAGCGTGCCTCCCTATATTATCACATGTTTATGGTTTTCTAAATTCTTGAAGAGATGCTTTAGTGATTTTTATGGTGAATGGATGCTCATGGTTATGATTATTCAAGAATGGTTATATTTTACTTTTATGTCATCGAGTCCTGGGGGTATTATACTCGAAAAATTAGCTGCAGTCTAGAGCCAGTGTCAATTTTCACGATAGTCTCAGTCAAGCCACGATTCTCATAACTCAGTGAGTTATAGAACTCTCAAATCTCAGATATTACAGAGCTTAACTAATCTCAGTAATCTAAGAACTCTCAGTATCATTAGTATTCTAGCATCAGTTCAGTGCTCAACTCAAGACTAGTAATATTCAAGTGTTCAGTTCAGACCTCAGTAGAATTCAAGTAATCTATTCAGAGTTCAGTATCATTCAGTTAGATAACAAGATTCAGTAGTATTCCATGTGATAACGAAACCAAGTAAATTATCTTAACTCTATCAGATCATTTGAGAAATATGATCAGTAATAGATTCAGCTCAATTTATGTTCAATTAAGAATCAGTTCAGAGTCCTTCAGTTGGGAGTAGGATCTATCATTGAGCGAGTGCAGGGATAACGGACCTCCTATTAGAGAGGAAAAGTTGTTAGCAGCAATCTCTAAACACCAAAATTGCATAGCAACCGCAGGACCAGGAGTCACCCGTTAGATTAAGGCATGACTATCATACTATTTTAGACTTGACTTCCTGTTCATAGTCACCTATCAGAGAGTCTTGACCTGAGTAGAGTTCTTTACCCGTGGAATGGTATTGAAACCCTTACAACTGGGGTTATAGATTGGACCCCACCAGTTTAGATTTAGGACATATCGGTTAAGTGAGAACTCCTATAGTTATAGGTTCAATATTAGTCTTCAGAGTAGAACTCAGAAATCATTACTGTTAGATACAGTCACCTATCTCAGTTTGAAACTCAGATAGTTCCATAGATTCATGGACCGCCTGCTATATAGGCCTGGTCTCTCATAAAGTTAATCAGTATCAGTACTAATAGATCTTGAGATCACCAGTTAGATAGTCCTGATCTTAGTCTCAGATTCAGTTGAGTATTCTAATTATCAGATCCCGAGATCACCCATTAGATAGGCTTGATCTCAGTCTCAGATTTAGTTGAGTATTCTCATTATCAGATCCCGAGATTATCCGTTAAATAATCCTGATCTTAGTCTTAGGTTCAGTTGATTAGTCTCTTTGTCAGATTCAGAGATCTTCTGCTAGATAGGTCTGATCTCAAACATAATTATTTCTTATCATTGATAGTAGATTCAGGGATCATTCCTTAGAGAGTTTTGATCTCAGATTTAGTCAGTCAATTTTAGTAAGCTTAGAACTTAGTTATTAATATGAGTAGATTCAGTTAATCAGCTTCAGTATCATCAATTTCCGAGATCACTGGCTAGATAGGACTGATCTCAACTTCAGTACTCAGTTATCAATATCAGAAGTTTTAGTTGTTCAGTATCTTAGTATTTTTAGTGATTTCATATATCAGTAAAGCAGTACTCGAGTTTCAGTATTCAGCGTCATGATGATTTCAGTTATGTTTGTGCATTCATACATATATCCTCATTCAGTACTCTCATAATTATTCAGTTAAGTAATTGTTCATGCATAAGTCCTTGCATTTAGCCTTACCTCATCTTGCATACTCAGTAGATTCCCACATACTGATGTATTTGTGCTATTGTGTTTTACTTTACTCCTTAGGTTCGGAGGCACGAGATTTAGAGTACCCTCAGCAGCTCAGTCCCAGTCAGCAGCAATAGACATAGAAGTGAGTCCTCTTCATTCGAGGATGATCATGATTTTATTATCGCATCAGAATTAGTTTATTTTTAGTAGATTGAGTTAGTTGGGGACATGTCCCATCAACTCCACTGTTCAGACAGTCTAGAGGCTTTTCGAACAGATGTATTAACATTCAATTTTTAGTTGAGTATTTTAGACATTTTGAACATTATGGAAAGTTTTTCACATTTATTATATTATACTATGCAGAGCTCATGTATAGATATCAGTAGGAGATTAACTTGTGGTCCTTCGGGATCATAAGCACCGTGCAACAATTAGGGGGTAGTCTCGGGTTGTTACGTATATATTGGCGACTATGAGACTATGGGAGAGTTGTAGGAGCTGATTATGCCATTGACTACCATTACCATAAACACTAATATGGTTGCACTTGTTGTCGAGACTACTATGGCACCAGACTCAAAAACCCCAAGTGCCATAGGAAAGTTCTTGCATCCCTTATTTAGTTTCTTCTCAGCCTTTAGGATAACACATACTATTTTTGAAGGGGTAACATATTGTCTATGTGTCAACTCAAGTATTTTTTTTCTTGCTTATTTTCTTGAGGGTTTATATATTTTTCTTGAACCAACATGTCTAGTTAAGTATTTGTTTTATGAATGGGTAGTTGAAAGATAGGAAGACTTAGGTGGTGACATTATACAAACTGACACATGAATCCTTGATTATGTATTCATACTATTACGATCATTTTCTAAAAGTGAAAAACTTCATAACTTTGTGGTAGAAAATCAATTTGATTTATTTTGTAAAAAATAATTTAGAGTCTCCACTTAATTTATAGAAAATTAAGAAAAATATTTAAACAAAGATAATTTTAAAAGTTGACCTTTTACTAAAAATCAGAGTTTGGGTTCAAGTTAAACTTGGAAGAAGGTGTTAGGCACTTATTTGGCTAAACTTTGAAAATTTCTTAAGTTACTTGTAAAAACCTTATTTAAAAAAAATAGAATTTATTAAAAACTTGCCCATTCATTTTGTTTTAAAAAAACTAAAATAAATTAAATGTCTAAGTGCCAATATAATTCTAACTTTAAACAATTTTAACTTACTCAAGACTCTAGTTAAATTGTGAATCTAACTTCTTTAACATTGACATAGAGCTAACTATTAACTAAGAAAGAATAAGAAAATTCTCAAGTTAGTCCTTAAGCTTAAGTTGCCTAAAAATTCATTTGGTAATTATCCATGAAAATAATGTTATGTTATAATATAATTAGATGAATAAACTAAGGATTCATCTAGGTAAATTAAGTTAAAATAGAATGAATATACAATCAATAATCAAATATCAACAAAGAACTAATGGAAGAAAAGTATCAGATTTGGGAATTTCTCTGGCCCATCCCAAATCTATCCAAATTTGGGCATGAAATTCATGGAATTTGTGTCCATCTTTCTTTTTTGTATACTTGTTGTACACGAACATTAAACTCCATGTAATTCCTGTGATTCTTGCACATATATGAATATATATCAGTCATGATATAATCAATTGGTCCTCCACGTATATGCTAGTTTCCGTTCTTTATTTTCCATTATATATCCCTATATGATACATTATATATGTTTAATATCACAGCAAATCAATCCTGATTAAACTTAATCATAGGCCTGGACTAGAGATTTGAGCCTCTTTGGCCCACTAGGAATGGCAGGGGATGGAAAGTCCAATTAAATTCGTATGGATGTCACATGCACCAAATAAATAACATGGATTAGAAAATAATCAAGCGGTTGTTGAGTGTTAAACATAACATTCAATTGAAACTTAAGTAACCCATATTTTCTATCTTCAAATGAAAGAACAATTTAGCTTCTACTAGTCCAGCATTCAATGAATATTTAACACACCACTCCAAAAAAACACAAATATAAATTACACAATAAAAGTAACACAGGTTTTGGAGAACTTTGTGAAGACAATAAAATTTTAAGTGTAGCGGTTCAAGCTAGGTGTCACAATCTGAAGCTAAAATATCGAAAGAAAGCAAGTTTAAGTAGACATATATGTTTTAAAAGAACCCGAATGACTTCAGCACACTACCATACACTAGTGTTGGTTATTGAATGAATTGAAACAAATTAAAATCACAAACTTAAGATGACTTTTTGGTTTAGACTAATGGTTTGAACCAAATCCCACAATTTTAGTGAATTAGATTTGCTATCAAATATTCAATGAAAGATGGATGAAACACGTGGAGCAACTAATCCTATCATATACCCATTTTGTTTGGCAAAATATACTTTAAGTAAACCCTCAAACTGAATTCAAACAAGAAGTAGCCCTATCTGAACCACTTAGAAAAGACAAAAAGAAATCTCAACCGAGCCACATGTAAATATGTTTATGCTTTACAACTCAAAAAAGTAACCTGATGATCTAAAAATGTTTTGGAGAAAATAGAGCAATGCTGAATTAATGTTTAGCTTCATCCAAATCTCAACTAAACCTAGAATAAACTCATGTCTACCGAACTAATAAAATTCTCTGTGTATGACAAAAGAAAGAAATTATACTAATTTAACAAAAAATCCCTCAACATAACCTCAAGAAATAACCATAATTAATCACATAAATGTATAATTCATTTAGACCATGCCAAACTAGGAATAGTTTAACAATGGGAAATGTTAACGCCTCGAGACTATCCCTTGAATGTCATATGATGTCGAGAACTATAAGTGGTCCCATGCTAACCCATGGTATTGGCAAATTTTATAAGAGACTATATAAAAATGCATGAAACTGGAAATACTTGGCGGCTAAACTTGTTCAATACAATACTATTTAAAAACATTTACATAACTAGATTATACAAAAGAAAACTGAAACTTAATACATTAACTATGACTGATTGTCTATGAATCCTTTACTGATACTAACTAAAGGTAGAAGAAAAAGGAAATAATAAAACTTGAACTGACTTGAGTCCTTTAATAAGGAGAACTAATCAGTTGAAGGTGAGAACTGCCTGATCATGATATTGTGAGCTATAATTGATACCTAGTTATGAAATAATATAGGCATAAATACATATATGTGTTTAGTACTTCTAGAATATGTTGAATATATGATGGTGAATGCAATAGGTAAAAATTGATACAACTAATAAGCTTAAAACATGCATGCTAAGTTTATATACACTCACCATGTTCATGAATAAAACTGAAGGATGAAATATCATAAATCATAAGTAGTAAAGAATAATCTAGTAAATCAGTGAGCCATTACACGTAATTTCAGAAATCAATATTTCTATGAGAAAATTCTTATAACCAACAAAAACCATGTGAGAAAATATTAAGTCCAACATGTGACCCACATTAAGGAGGGTGTTCAATACCTTACCAGGGTAAACAACCTTGCTTGGAGTGAATTCACTATTGAGAAAGAGGATACTCTCAACTGATGATAACTTTATTAGAAGGGAGACACTCTCAACTACCAAGGAACCCTTTAACCTACGGTGGAATATAATTTGGGAATTTGGGTAAGATAAACCTGAATTCCCTCGGTGCTTAATACTACTAACAAAACATACAAGTGCTCATAATATATAAAATTCACCAAAAAGTAAGCATATAGGTATATAAATCTGTAAACTAATCATGCTTTTGTTGCTAAATCATGTTCATAAATAAATATGTGAATTTCATATCATGTTTGAGATCATAAGATCAAAAATAAAATCTTAATTAAGTTGTAGTAGTCTGTAATCTGAAATATTAAGTCAGATTTGATTGTAACCTAAATGAATCATGCAAAAATTAATTACATTTATCAATTTAAGGTATTTCGTGTCAAAAGAACTTAAATTCACTTCATGAGATCTACTATATCAGTATGACATGAGCAAGCAATGAATTTTCATGCTAAATGTACTTTAATGCATAAAGGTACTTCATAACTTCAATATCATATAAAATGGGTATGAACCATAATCATCATATCCATAAAATTCTTATGAAAACTGAGGTTTTTTTTGCATAAGGATAAAAAGAGATCCTAGTTTACACCCCACGTACATAACTTATATATTTCTTGTAAGAATATTTGAATTGGAGTAGTAAATGTATGGAACTTTTTAGAGAAAACCCTTCTTTTTATGTTCTTGAGAGTTTGGGAGGAGTGAGAATGTGGATTTATGTTATGGGCTGAGGGAAAATGCATTCGTATTAATTATAATATCATTTAGGATGTAAATAATCCATTTTGTCAAAAAAATAAAGGAAAAATTTGATGTTAGAAATGGCATGACCACATGTATGGAGCTCCCTTATTGCAGAGCAGAAGTAGCGTGCCAAGCTTTTAAAGTGGAACATAACCTCCGATCACACCCCTATCATAAACATTTATCGGTTCGCTCATAAAAATGCTCATATAGTTTCAATCTGGTAGTGGATTAAGGTGAAACTAGATTCATCAAAAAGCAATATATGTCACGACCCAAACTAGGTTCTGGCCGAGATGTGTATCTCAAGTCCACCAAAGATCAGAGAGAACTCCCTATACCTATCCAAACAAAACATAACACCTAGTAGCGACTAAAATTTGAACATATAGCAAGATAGAGAATAATAACTCCAGACAATTAATAGTGTCAATAATCACAACCCAATCCACACTAATATCCACAAAGCCTCAACAAATCTGAAAAATAATCTAGGTCGGTCCATGCCACCGACTGTAACAATAACAACGACAATGATAATGTAAACTCTTCAATTCTAGTTTATGAAAGGAAACTGATGAAATCACCAAGTCTTTCAGATGTTATAAGCTCACTACTTCACCACCAACGATCGACGAACCAAGACCATCCACCAAGAATTATGAAGGAAAACTAGAAGTATCTCCGGTGCCTGAATTGCGTGGGGATCAGCGTCCAGAGATGGTTAGTGGGTTGAGCACTTGCATGAAACTTAGGGATAGGGAAAATATAATGCCAAGATCCATATTTAAAAATCATTCAAAGCAAATGCACATAATTATATATATATACACACACCATATCATGTCGGGATAGGGAACAAGGTTTAACATGATATAATGCATTATCCTAGACTATGTAGCACAACCGTCATAATAGAAAACCATGAGCAATATGGGTTCAACTCTACCTACAGAAAGGGTCCCAGCGTATGTCAAACATATGAACCAGAGTTATCAAGGAAGACCAAGGAATGGCCAGACCTTACGTCAGTCCAAGGTACAAATATATCAATACTGTGAATAATGCACACAGGTTATTAAGACCAAATATCTTATCGGTAAACACGAGTTTCCACTATAAGTCATACAAGGCTTAAACCTTCACGGCTTAGCTACATAATCCCCATTAAGCCCAATTTTAAAAAAGTTTCACCTAACCTATTTACTAACTAATGAACCAACCATTAAGGCACACCATGGGTATTTTCATACACTTACACTTGCAAGCTTATCTCTATGCCATAGTAATCACATTAACTTAAGGGAATGCCTCGACCCCCTTTAGTTTATTAATTCAAATTATGGGAATGCCTCGACTCCCTTTGTTCATTAAATAAAATCATAGACAATAAGGGTTTTGAAATCCATGTTCATTGTAAAATTATTTATGCAAAGCAATAACATACGTGGGTAAGTCAAACCAAGTGATAGTTTCAAAATTCAAAGATATTTACACAAGTGGGTTGAAAGAACATACGAATCCAATTCAAATCTTAACTATTAATTTGGGGGAAACCATGGCTCCTTAGTTTATTCACTATTTCCACGCACCCCATAAGTTCTAACCCATTAATAAAGCATAAAAATGAATAATAAATCATGGGAAAATAGTTTAAGAATCAACCATTTCAAGACCCTCAACCATATCAAACCCAACCTTCAAAACCATCCAATTAAACAATTTAAGTACATGTTTTTAATAAAGTAATAGCTGGGGAAGAGTATGCTAGAAATACAAAAAATTATAGAGAATGCAATCCTTGAGCCCTTAGATGGACAACATCTTGGAAACCCTTAGAATCTTGACCTTGGAGAATATAGAGAGTTGTGAGAGTGTTTTTACTATGTTATGGCTGAGAAATAACCCCTTTGAGTTTTTTTTATAGATGTGGGGTCTGAATAAGGGAAAAAGGGAATTTACCAGAATGCCCTCAATAGGAAGACTAAAAATTAACCGCCCAATCACTACGGTTGACGTTATGACTCATAGGTTTACCTTACGACTTGTATGGTCCCACTTGTAATCTGGACATTGTCTATGATCACCAACATTTACTTGGCTACGAGTTGTACGATACTACTCGTACTAAGACATTATGACTATCATGGTCTAGTAATTATTAAAGCAAAAGCAATTGGGTATCATACAGGTAAGGCTATAGAAGACACCATACAACTCGTTTTGAGTCTTTATAACTTGTACCCCCTAGTTGTAGTCATAGCAGAAACTCCATGCAAACCTACTGTCCAGGAAAATATTGGGTCCTTAAGACCGGTCAAGACTCCCTATGACTCGTATCAAAAGTTGTAGTCTGGGTAGTGATGATAATATCTCAGAAATTTTTATGGAGAAAATATAGAGTGTTACATTCTCCCACATAAGGATCGTTCAACCTTGAATGATGAGACATGGCATCCCTTAGATCGATTAAACACGGAATACAACCACCCTTACCTTTAACAAAGACAAAAAACAAAGATTTTAAGAATAACACATACCTTAAGTATAATTACGTGAGGCAGGAAATATGAACGAATATTGGGACTTCATGTCCTATTCGGCTTCCCAAGTAGCTTTTTCACGCTTTTTGTTCCTCCACAAAACTTTTATCGAAGCCACATCCTTCGATTACAACTAGTGGACTTACCGATCCAATATTTCCATTGAGGCTTTCTCATAAGACAAGGAACTTAAAACACCAACACTTTCTAATGGAACCACCAAGAAAATGTCAACCACACACTTTTTTAACTTTGAAACATAAAAGCTTGGTGGATAAATCCCAAACTCAAAGGGAAATCAAACTCATAAGCCATATTACCCACTTACCTCAAAATATAATATGGACCAACATAACAGGGACTGAGCTTCCCCTTCTTTAAAAACCACATCACTCAATTCATGGGAGAAACCTTTAACAACACTAAATCATCTACATCAAACTCCGCATCCCTTTGCCTTACATCTCTGCATAAGACTTTTTGCGACTTTGGGAGAAATTAAGCCTATCTCAAATCACCATCACCTTTTCCATATCTTGGTGAACCAGGTCGGGACCGTACAACCTATTATCATCACCTCAAATAAGCCAATAGGAGACCTATACCTCCTACCTTACAAAGAACCGAATGTAGCCATCCCAATACAAGAGTGATGTCAATTTTTATATGCAAACTCATTAAGAGGAAAAGGATCAACCTAAATACCACCAAAATCAATTTAATAAGATCTTAACATATTCTCTAAAGTTTGTATTGTCCTTTTTGTCTGTCCATCCATCTGAAGATGGAAAATGATGCTAAGGTTCACCTTAGTTCCAAAGCTCTCTGCAAAGAAAGTACAAGTCAGTTCAAAAATGAGTACCTCAATAAGATATAAGGGATACTAGATCACCATGTATCTTCAAAATCTCCTGAATTAAGAGCTTAGAATAATCCTCTACTATATAAATAGTCTTTGCTGGTAGGAAATGAGCAGACTTGGTCATATCCACAATGACCAAAATCAAATCAAAATAATGGCGAGACTGTGGAAGATCAATAATCAAATCTATATTAATTACTTCCCGTTTCAACAGGGTTAACTCAATATCTTGAGACAAACCACATGGCCTCAAGTGCTCAACCTTCACTTGTGGAAACACCATGCACTTCGTAACAAAATTTTCCACATCCTTCTTCATGTTATTCAACCAATAGATTTCATTCAAATCATAGTACAATATCATCGAACCAGGATGAACAATGTATCTCGACTAATGAGCCTCAACTAAGACCCTCTTAGGAAGACCATCAACATCAGGAACACATAATCTACCTTTGTGCCTCACGATGCCATCACCACCAATATCAAAAGCTATCAACTTCTGGTGACCACATCATCCGTAATCTGCATTAAAATAGGGTCCAAGATCAGTCTCTCCTTCACCTCAACACCAAGAAATGGCTTCGTCACATCTTGCATAATTACATCATAATTCCTAGAGTTAAAAAGGTGAACTCTATGATTAACTACATAGCAAACAACCATCACCAAAGCTCACTTCTTCTTATCATTATAAGACAAACTCCTAATGGATAACCTGCTAAGAGCATTGACAACCTAATTATGTTTACCTGGATGATATTGTAGACACATCTTGTAGTCCTTAATCAACTCAATCTATTTCCCCTACCTGAGATTTATCTCCTTCTAGGTGAATATATTTTTTATAGTCTGAGAAGATATGAACATGAACCCTCTACAAATAGTGACACAAAATCATCAAAGTAAAGAACACAACCAATAATCCAAATCATGTGTTGGATAATTCTTCTTATACAACTTTAACTACCTAAAAGTGCAAGCAACCACCCTGCCATGTTGCATCAACATACAACTAGTCCCATCTGCAAAGCGTCACAATAATTAATGAAACCATTAGTATTATCGGGTAGACTCAACATTAGAGATGTAATTAACTTATCCTATACATTTTTAAAGCTACTCCACAAGCATCAGACCATATAAACTTTACCTTATCTAGACTCATCTTGGTCAATGGGGCTGTAATAGAAGATAAGTTTTCCACAAACCTTCTATAATAATTGGCTCATGGATCTATGCTATTTTTGAACAACCGCAAGTTTTTGGTGATCCACCATGATCCTTTTACTAGAAATAACATGGCCTAGATAGGTCACGATATCCAACCAAAACTCACACTGTGATAATTTTCCATACAACCATTGACTTTTAAGGGTCTGCAGCACTATACGAACATGATTGACATGATCTAACTCACTCTTAGAATACACCAAAATATCATCAATAAACATAATTATGAACAAATCCAAGAATTGAAGAAAGGCCTGATTCATAAAATCCATGAATGTTGCTGGTGCATTAGTTAAACCAAAGGACATTACAAAAAACTCAAAATGACCATAATAGGTTCGAAAAGTAGTCATAGGGTTATCAACATCCCTAATATTCAATCGATGATACCTAGATTGAAGATCAATCATAGAAAAGTACTTAGCACCCTAAAGCTTGTCAAAGAGATCATCATTCCTAGGAAGCAGATACTTATTCTTCACGGTCACCCTATTCAATTGATGGTAATCTATACCCATCCTAAGGCACCCAATCTTTTTATGCACAAAAAAAACTGGAGCATAACAGTAAGAAACACTAGGGTGAATAAAAACCTTATAAAGAAAATCTTTCAACTACTCTTTATGTTCTTTCAACTCATCCAGAGCCATTCGGTAGGGAGGGATAGAGATTGGATGAGTATCCAAAAGACTATCAATCCCAAAATCAATTTTACCATCTGGAGGAACACCAGGAAGATCATTGGGAAACACTTAAGGAAACTCACAGACCACAAGGAAAATTGTAAAAAAGGACCCTCTGTTAGAATTTTTAACATGCACTAAATGGCATAGACATCCTTGGAAATCAAGTTTCGGCTCTAAGATAAGATATAAAGTATCCATTCGGAACTGGGGAACTATATTCCCACTCAATCACTTGCACATTCAGGAATTGTAAAGTAACCCTTTGCGTCTTACAATTAAAAGATGCATGGCACGAGTACAACTAATCTTTCACAAAAATCACATCAAAGTCTAATATGTCTAATTTAATCATGTCCACTAACGTCTCCCTACCATAAGTAGGTACCACATAACCCCTATAGACTCTTCTAGCCATAATAGAGTCACCCACCAGGGTAGACAAAGAAAAAGGATCAGACATACAGGATCAAAACCAAAATGAATAGCCTTATAATGGGTCACATAAAAAAGAGTAGATCAAGAAGAAAATATACCCTACATGATAAAAGTTTTAGCGCACCATCAACAACATCAGAAGATGCATCAAAATCCTGATGGGTCGCAAGAGCATATAGAGAGTTTTGAAAAGTTTTTGAGACAGAAGTATCACCATTTTACGTGGGAGATGAAAATCCAGCAATCGAAATATTATTAGCCTTACTAGAAAAATCGGATGAAGGATTGTTCCTCTAAATATGTCTAGGTTGAAACCTCTGAAACACGTATTACTCCCGTCATTACACCACCCATGTTGCAACTATCCATAGAATCTACAAGAAGGGTGGGATGGAGTTGACTGGGCCTCAGTGACCTAAGATTGGGTACCTTGTGCCTTAAACCCATTGTTGCTCTAAAAGCGGCAATCATTAGATGGTTTAGGAAAAGAAGCACTAGCTGTAAAATAAGAACAAGAATTCTTCCACTTTCTCTTAGACCATTGCCTACCTACTTTGTTGTCCACCACCCTACTTAGAAAATTAAGATCTTTTGCTTTGCCTCTCCCTCATTTTGGATTGCTTCTTATTTGCCTACTCAACCTGTAGCACATACACCATAAGTTGAGAGATATCCATGTCACTATTTGTCAAGGTGTCCTTACATTCCAATACAAAGTATCAATACAAGCCCGAAGTAAACTTCCTCTTCTTAGCCTTCGTATTAGATTCTAGCTCAGGAGCATAAAGGGAAAGTTGATGAAACTTCAAGGCATGCTCCCTCACAGTAATCTTGCCTTGCTTAAAATTCATGCACTCCTTAGTCTTCGCCTACCTCCCCCTCTAAGGAAAAAAATGATCAAGAAAAGTACTAAAGATATCCTCCCATAAATCAAATTCCACATCATCTACCATATACTGATCCCACTACTTATACTACTAATACACCACATCCTTCACCTAGTATACACCAAATTTTATACCCTTGGAGTCAGAAGTATGCATGACACAAAAAATTTTCTCTATCTCATCTATGAACCCTAGAGAATCTTCTTCAACCTTAGAGCAAGTCAAGGTCAATGGATTAAACCTCATAAATTGGCCAATCCTTGTGGCCTCCGAATAACTTACGACAACACCAATAGGACCCAACTAACGTGACTGAGATGTCACCAACTGGGTTAACAAATGAATGGAATAACAAAACTTAACATTAGGAATATCTCCAGGAGATGAACGAGCAGGAGTGTTACCAGCAGGATTAGGATCAGTAGGGAATAGTAAAAATCCACAAGGGTAATCATAAGAAGCGACCCTAGATTGGGTTTGAACTCTATGAGTAGGACAAGCACAGACAACATTGTCCCTCAAGTTGGATAGAAGAGTTTCTACGAGCATCAAATTTTCTGGAAGGGATGATTTAAAAAGAGAATAAAAGGATTAAGAGGATATTTGAACACCTTAGACTCTACCACCCCAAAGTTGATCATAAGAAAGGGGAACATTCCTAAATATCTTATAGCCTCTCCCTTATAAGTGTGGAATGCTACACACTCATAAAAGAGGCCCTACTTAACAAGGCTTTATGGAAACCCAATGACACTAAACCTAGGCTCTGATACTAACTTAGTCGTGACCTGAATTAGGGTCTGTCCATGATGGCTATCTTAAGTCCACCGAGGATCGGAGACCACCCCTTATACCTAGCAAAACAAAACATAACACCTAACAGCCATTAAAATCTAAACATATAATAAGATATAGAATAATAACTCAAAACAACTAATAGTGTCAATCATCACTACCCAATCCCCAATAATATCCATAAAGCCTCTATAAATCCAATAATCTAGGTTAGGATATTCCCCCGACTCTAATAATGACTATGAAAATGATAATATGAACTCTTCAATTCTAGTTTATGAAAGAAAACTGATGAAATGAACAAGTTTTTTAGAGTATGGATGCTCACCACTTTACCACCAAAGACTAACTAACCAAGTTGATCCTCCTAACATATAGCAGGAAAATTTGATGTATCTTTGGTGCCTACATCGCGTGGGGATAAAACATCTAGAGATAGTTAGTCGATTGAGAACTAGCATGAAATGTAGGGTTAGGGGAAAATATAATGCCAAGATCTATATTTGAAACATTCAAAGAAAATACACATAATGTTATATATACCATATAATGTCGGGATAGGGAATAAGGTTTAACATAAAGTAAAACATTATCAACCATCATAATAGGCACCCACGCTCTATATACATTCAGCTTTACCTACTGAAAGGGCCCCAGTGTGTGTTAGCCACATGAACTAGAGGCATCAAGGAAGACCAGGGAATGCCCCGACCCCATGTCAGTCCAAGATATAAATATATCAATAGTGTGAACCATGCACACAGGTTTCATAACCAAACCTCATGTTGACAAACATGATTTTCCAGTATAAGTCATCCAAGACCCACACCTTCAAGGCTTAGCTATATAACCCCCATTAATCCCAATTTTTAAAAAGTTTCCCATAACCCATTTATTAACCATTGAACCAACCGATAAGGCATACCATGGGTATCCTCATACCTTCATACTTGCAAGTTTATCACTATTCCATCACAATCACATTAACTTGGGGGAATGCCTCAACCTCTTTAGTTTATAAATTCAAATTTTTGAAATTCCTCGATCCCCATTGTTCATTAAATCAAATCATAGCCAACAAGGCTTTAAAAATCCATGTTCATTGCCTAATCATTTATGTAATGCAATAAAATAGGTGGGTAATTCAAAAAAAAGTGACAATTTCACAATTTAAAGATATTTAAACAAGTGGGTTTAGGGAATACAATTATTCAAAATAAATTCCGATCTCAAAACATCGATTTGGGGAAACCATTACCTCTTAGTTTATTCACCATTTCCATACACCCCACAAGTTCAATGTCATATATAAAGCACAAACAATGAATAATAAATCATGGGAAAATAATTTAAGAATCAACCATGTCAAATCCCTCAACGACATCAAAACCCACATTCAAAACCATCCAATTAAATAATTTAAATACATGCATTCATAAAGTGATAATTGGGGAACATAACATGCCTGAAATACCAAGATTTATAGAAAGAATTCAACCCTTGAGCCCTTAGAAGGAAACCTTCTATGAAACTGATAATGCTCAACTCACTCCCATAATTAAGGTGTGAGATGGTCATTGTCAAGTAAACTAATATAAATTAGGGTCAAATATCGAGGAGTGAATGCTATAGATTTAAGACCGATAGGTATTCCAATTACTATAAAGTTATCCCGAATGATAAAGAAAGAGACATGCAAAATTAAATGGGGGAAATTTTTTTGAGAACTTTTTTCACTATAATCTTTAGCAAGTAATCAGTAGACGATATCTTCGATTTTGAATTCAATGTTTGGAGAAATCTTGGGATCATGTATCATTAGAGGTGAAGTGTGTGGGATAGTGTTCGTTTTGTGCTGAATTTAATTATTAATATAGACTATGTTGAAGATCGTTAAGGTCAATGTTTTAATAAAACCTCAATGATTTCACTCATTAGATCTTTCGAGAACCTAACAAGTGCGGAGTTTGTATAACAACCCAAAACCTTAGCCAGGCATCCCTATTTCTAGGATGATGCTCTTGACATTAATTACAATCCCTAAACACATATTTCTATGATTGCAAAGGGCAGTACCTCATTTGTTTAGTTGTTTACTATTTTCTTATCCCCTGATAACCCTCTTTCTAGGATGTTATGGGTTACCTAATATTCACCTAATTCCCTCTTTCATAGATGACAAAGGGTTTCTAGAGATTAGAGCTTTCACCCATAAAACCCATTTGGAAACTTGGAGTTTTCACCCATCAAATCCCAATTCATAAGCTCAAGCAATGGTGAAACTGATACCTAACAACTAAAATTTATGCAAACACAAGAATACCCATATACAATCACACACTAGTTCAACATAATTCCAAGACTAAATTATTTAGCTACTCATGATGAAAGTATAGAGAAATATACCATATGGTTCATTCAAAGCGTCCATTCTTTACCAAAAAACTAAGAAATTGATCCTCCAAATCTAATTACACACTTTCCCAAGATTAGGGTTTAAAGTCTTGAATTTCAAGATATCTTATGAGCCAAGTTATCCTAATGAAAAAGGGGTATTTTTCTTAAATAAGGCCTTAGATCCATCTAGATAAAATTACTAAAACTGCCCAGGGCCACAGTCTCGCATAACCACGACCGCTTGACATTGTCTACTACTGGGACCGTGACTAATACGACTGTGATTGTTATCCACGATCGCTCTCTATTGATCAGTTTGACCTCCAGCGACGGTATTTCCTGAGGATCATCTGCTGTAGGTCCTCTAATACACTCTTTTTATCCCTTTGGATCATTTTAAGCTCTAATCCATATCTTTTGATATTCTCAATTTATGCCTGTAAAGAGTGGATATTAGTACATCTATCCATAGATGTCTCATTTATTCATTCAAAACAAGGTAATGTACATAAAAATATTGAGTGCAAATGAGTAGTAAACTCACCATTCATCAACACCCCCAACTTAAAATCTTGCATATCCTCAAGCAATGCTACCACTTATTGTGAGACAATTTTATATGTATGCCATTTTATTATCACTTAAATGACAATGAAGATTCAAGCTTGATTGCGACCACTAAAAGATTTTCACAAATGGGCAAATAGTCTTTTAACAACACCCCTCATCAGAAAATAGAATACTGAAGAGGGAAAAGACTTTGGGGAAAAATTATGTGACAATTACTACAAATCTAAAAATGACTCATATGTTGAATATAATCATTCTATACTTCCACTTGCCTCATTTTATAGAAGATGACAAAATCACCCACCTCACTAATTCACATACCTCCTAACTAGGAAGGAGAAATTAATACTCCTAGTTACAAATCATGCAACAAGAAATTTTATGTGCAACCACTCACTCTCTCAAGAAATTCTCTATGTTAAAAGTGTTATGCCATAGGCTTTCCCCTATTTTCAATCACAACTTTAAAGATGGTAAATGGTTGGAGATCTCAAATGACTTTCTAACATTGTAATGTAGGTTCGAGTTAGGGTAGGATATTATTTAGGGAACTTGGTTATGACCTGCCTGGATGATCTATATCATATTTTACAACACTCTTAGTTTCGACTAAGGGTCACTCTTCTTTATTTTCTGTCTTTGTTCATGTCTAACTTTTTCCTCCTTTGTTGCCCACTTTCCTTTTTCTATCACTTTCTTGCATTTTTGCCCAAGTCATTCTTTTATGAGATCCTTTAATTTTATAAACATTCATTTTCATAACTTAGGCACATTTGACATTTCACTAATACTTCATGACCCTAAACTTTCTTCCATCGATTCTTACCACTCCTAACTTAGGCTTTTAGCCTCATATTTCATTTTAAAGTCCTAGGAGGGTAGGTTTCAAAAGAGAGATAAAAAGAATGGTTCACAGCTTGTAATGGGTTTTCCAAAGAATGGTTAAAATGCTCAAAGTAGGTACTAGAGATTACGGTTATGCATGGGTAGTCTCTTTACGCTAGAGTTGGTTCCAAAATCACAAAGATGGACTAAGATCATTTGTCCAACCAAATACAATAAAAATTAGCTTTGAAAGACTAATGGTCCATGTTCTAGCTAACACAATTATACAAGAGATGAATGCAATATTCTCACCACACACGGCATGCGAATGTCATCAAGGGGACTAAATTATTTTACTCACTTGAGACAAAGGTGGATTATTCACTATTTTTCAAAAGTCAACTTTCAGAGTCATAGGTAAAGGGAAAATATTCATCGTAAAGTTACTTACCCATGTCTTTGAGTATTTTGAAATTTTTAAATGGGGGGGGGGGTGTTTGGTTTTGCATCTGCACCACATACAATTTGATAATCATGATACTTATCTAAGTTATCGTCTCACATTAAAGTTCATAGTATTGACAAACCACCATATGGTTACTCTGAATTCACCAATGGATCTTAATGCAATCCCTAATTAGCAATGCTATAGGCACTCAGATTTTCCTTACATTCTAAGGCCATGATGCCACGGGTAATCAAACTTTCCTTGCACCTATGGTTGGAAACCCAATAACGAAGGAAAGGCTCCTCTAATGAAATTTAGGTTGAAATAGCCTACTCAAAACAAAATAACTAGTCCATGCGAATGTGAACATCATCAGAGTGCCCGAATAATAAAACCCAAATAAGGATCACAATAAGAATTGTCCAAAAGAACAGAAAAGTGTGAAGACATAAATAATGCAAGACCAACTGAAATTAATAAAGAAAAACCCCTAGGTGAAAAGGTTGCAGTGTCCCAACTGCATGAAAAATTAATACTAATAAAGAGATAAGGGTGATCCCTAAAATTTCATCAAAGGCTGCTATTCTTTTCATATTTTGCACCATCATAAATTATCTTGAGATTAGACCATTTCTGCATGAAAGAACTTGTGCGATAGTGCAACGAAGTTTGGGAGACAGTTAATAAATTAACTAGCTTCTATTCCCATAATCGCAGCCGACTGACAGTAATCGGGGACAGATAGGTAGCTATGATTGTGCCTAGGTACCATGATCACTATAATCGATGGCATGTCTGCTCCCCTGCTTTTGCCCTGGTCAGGGTTTCTGCACAAATGATGCTTATTATTTCTTTGATTTTCTTTCCCTTTAAATTATGTACACTTTTTTTTTCCTAAGCTTATGTAAAGCTCTCTATAGTGTCACACATGCATGATTTATTCACATATGAAAACTAACCATCAAAACTGTAGAAATATAATAAAAAGGATACGAGTTATTCTTGTGGCATTTGTAGGTTGCCTCCTACACAGTGCCTTAGTTATGGTCGTGCCACGATGTTGGCATGTATCAAGTTAACAAGGAGGGTCTATAGGACCCCACTTATCAAACTCTCCCTCATCAATTCATTGACCAATAATGCTTTCCACCTCTTTTTTCTCTTTATCAATTAGACTTTGGGACCACCTTACTTTTGATCGGGCATTGGACAATTTTCAACCTAAGTCCTCCATCATGTTCTCTTCCTTTATCTTATTACCCACTACATGCATCACCAAGATTTGATCATTTTTTTGGAGGTTGGAAATTGTGCTAATAGTGGATTCCCCTTTAGGTTCAGTGTCTAGATGTGCGATGACTAGACCCATTTGATTTTACAACTTTCTAAAAGAGACTAAATGGGAGACCACTATTCTAGAGAGAAAAATAAAGTCCTCTTTTAATTAATGGACCATTTTGTCCATTCCCTCAACTTTGTTCAAAATTTTGGCAAGGAGATCCTCCTACTACCTCTATCGATGTCAATGGAGCTTGACTCTTTGTTATAGTCCTGATCATGATGAGGTGAAAAATAGCAAGCTTCATGCTATCATTCTCTCCAAAATCGACTATCAACCTGATATATCAAACCTTGACTACCACCTTGCCTATGATAGGTCGGGTAGGAACCCTCCGAGAGGTTTGCAAAATACCTATTTTATTTGTCATCCTTGTCATGGTCTTTTGGTGGAACAGCCATGACTTTCTTTGTTAGGAGCTCAAGTTGAGTCAATATCTTTTCTAAGGTTTCCTCTTGCTCGTCGCCCCACTTTTGTTTTTCCTTGCTAACCATGGGCTTGAGTGAAGAGCTAGTGGAGATGTTGTAATCTCGGTTATACCATTCTCGATTTTTATTAGTTGCATATCTCAACAATTTTGTAATCCATTAACCACATTGTTTACCACTATTTGGTTCAAAGGCTCAAGTGCCCGATAGAATATTTGAATAAGTGTCTTCCTCAAAATCTCATGGTTTGGGCATTGGGATAACTTTCATTGAAATGTCTCCCATACATTGTGGAGTGGTTCCCTGTTCCTTTGTCTAAAATTTATAATTTCATATCTTGGTTGATGGACCTTGGATGGATGAGAGTATTGGTCTAAGAAGATCCTTGTAATTTTACTCCATGAAGTGATTGAGTTCGTAGGGAGTGAATAGAATCACAACAATGCTTCACCCGTTAGTGAGAACGAGAATAGACGAAGCCAGAAAGCCTCTTGGGTGGTGCATGGAATGTTAAATAGTGTGCACACCTCCAAAATGTTCCTTACGTGAATGTATGGGTCTTCATGTGCTTGACCTCCATATAACTCTTTTATTTGCAAAACATGAAGCATGGTACTAGTCATATGGAATGTCCTACCCCCACAATGAGGTATGCTATAATTTTCACTCACATGATCCCTATTATTTAAGTTGTTGTATCCCTAAGTATCATCAGATAGTTCAATATGATTTGGGTTATCACTCATGGTTCTGTTTGTGCTAGAATTAACTACAGAAGATTACAAGAAAATAAGGAAAATAAATTGACACTCCAAATGATCCAAAGTAAGAATAACACCACACAAGAGAAATCTACACTTCACTCCTTCGCAAAGGGTCCATTTTGATAATGCTCAATTCACTCCAATAATTAAGGGGTGCGACAGTCATAGCCAAGTAACCCAATGTAAATCAGGGTCGAAACTCAAAGAGTGAATGCTATAGACATTAGACCTATGGATATTCCAATTACTATAGGGCCATCTAGAATTCTAAATAAAAAGACATGTATAATTAAATGGGGGAATTTTCTTGAGAACTTTTTCACTACAATATTTAATAATTAATCAGTAGACAATATCTTTGATTTTGAATTAAAGATTTGGAGAAATCTTGGGATCATGTATCCTTATAGATGAAGTTTACAGGATAATGTTGGTTTAGTATGGAATTTAGTTGTTAATTAATGGATAGGCTAAGTGAAAGATCATTAAGGCCAATTTTAATAAAACCCCAACAATTTCACTCATTGGCTCTTTCCAGCACCTAACAACTATGGAGTTCGTATAACTACCCAAAGCCTGAACCAAGCATCCCTATTTCTAGGATGATGCACTTGACATGAATTACAATCCATAAACACATATTTCTAAGATTACAAAGGTAGTAAACCATAGGCTTAGTAGTTCACCATTGCCTAATCCCCCAATAACCCTCATTTGAGGATATTATGGGATACCTAATATTCACTTAAGTCCCTCTTTTTATGATGTCAAAGTGTTTCTACAGATTGGAGCTTTCACCCGTCAAAACCATTTGGAAATTTTGAGTTTTCACCCATCAAATCCCAACTCGTAAGCTCAAGCAATGGTGAAACCCATACCCAACAACTAAAATTTATGCAAGCACAAGAATACCCATATACAATCACATACTAATTCAACACAATCCCAAGACTAAATTATTTAGTTACTCATGAAGAATGAAAAGAGAAATATACCATATGGTTTATTCAAAGAATCCATTCTTCTCCAAGAAACAAAGAAATTGATCCTCCAAAATTAATTACACACTTGCCCAAGATTAGGTTTTCAAGTCTTGAATTCCAATGTATCTTATGAGCTAATCTATCCTAAATAAAAAGTTTTTTTTCTTAAATAAGGCCTTGGATCCGTCTAGAGGAAATTACAAAACTGCCCAGGGCCACACTCCCGCATAACCACAATCGCGTGAGGTTGTCCGCGACCGCGATCAACACGATTGTGATTGTTATCGGCGATCAATCTATGACAATTATCTTGTCTTTTAGCACCCACGAACAGTGGTTTTTGGTACGACGGTACCTGATGATCATCCGCTGCAGGTCCTTTAATGTACTCTTTTGCTCTCTTTGGATCATTTTAAGATCCACTCCCCATCTTTTGGTCTTCTTACTTTATGCCTGTAGAGAGTAGATTTTGGTGAATCTATCCATAGATATTGTCTCATTTATTTATTCAAAACAAGGTAATGTGCACAAAAAAAATAGTGTCAATGAGTGGTAAACTCACCACTATCAGAAACCCTAAGTAACTTGACCTAGGAGAATTTAGAGAGTTTTGAGAGTTCTTTGATTATGTTATGGATGATAAATAACCCCCTTGAGTTCTTTATAGTTATGGGGCCTGAGTATGGGAAAAGAGGAATTGACCAGAATTCCCTTAATAAAAGGGCTAAAATTGACCGTCCAGTCGTATATGTGACTTTATGACTCATAGGGTCACTTTATGACATGTAAGGTCCCACTCATAGTCTGGACAGTATCCATGATCACCAACACTAACTTGGAAAGGAGTCATAGAATATGACTTATACTCAGACATTACGGCTTACATAGTTCAGTCATTGTCAAAGAAAAATTAATTGGGTAGCACTCTAGTTAGGCTATAGACGACACCATACGACTCACTTTGAGTTTTTGTGACTCCTAAATCTGTAATCATATTCATACCAAAAAATCTAGTCCACCCTACTGGCTAGGCTATAATTGGGTCCTTAAGACCCGTCAAGATTCATACGACTTGTATGGAGAGTCATAGTCTAGGTAGTAAGGATAAAATGTTTGAAATTTTTGAGGAAAAAATCCGGGGTGTTATAGACTCATAAACTTTTTATTTAGTGTGTCCTAAGATCCAAAAGTCTATATATTCTAGAAGTTATAATTGTTTGAAGTTTAACATTGTAGGATAGAATACTAAAACTCAATCAATAAGAGTGCTATCAAATCGTCTATGCGCTAATTTCAATGACCACCATTCGCATCGAAAAGTACTTTACACACTAGGTAAATGATCATGCCACTTTTATATGGTTAAAATAATCCATTTTCGTTCTTCAAAGATATGGAGAATGGTTAAAATCTTATCTAGGAGTTTTGCGATTTTATAATATCTCCCTTTTGGATGATTTGCCGTTGAATAAAGATTGATAGTGGGATAAAAAGAATGTAGTCTGGAATCCCTTTTTGACAGAGTACTAACTCAATTGATACATATGGAACAGTGTAGACATGACATTAGAGGAGCGCAATGCTAGGAGGGAAATCTATTACACCTATTTATTCTATTTTACCCATGGGAAATATGGTTACTCGAGCAATATGAATGCAAATGAAGGATATAGATGAAATGAAGATATAACACCCGAACATGAAATTCATTACTAAGATGACATAATTTACTCTAAGAAGTTGATTAATGCTGAGAGATTAGAACTCAATTGAAGCATTCATGAAATTATTATACATATATTACCCCAAAGTGGTATCTAATACAATGAAATTTCCACGAGTTACTTAGAAGGGAATATGATTTTCCTTATACTTTTTTTATCATAATATCTAACAATAATTGAGGGAAATTTTTTTGGGCATGATCTGAGTATGGAATTCAAATAAGGAATTGCAACATGGCTAAAATATCTAACATGGAATGTAAGCATATAGAATAGTAGTGAGAAAAGAATTACTATTCCTCAGTCGATAAATCTGTTAACATTCAATCTTAACGATACTCCTTACTACTTTTGATCTTAAATACTATGCTTCATTTGATGCAACTTAAAACCTTCACATAGGTGTAGGTGAGTAATTCTACCAAAGTTGGTGCTAAACTACGTACTCTCAACATGATCAAGCCTAACTTGAAGTTACTAGGCACTACACATAGCATAATAGTATTAATATAAGCTCCGAGATGCAATATACCATGTCTTTTTAGAGCCAACATATCAATGCTAATTCTCCTTATAACTTCAACACTAGCTCCGAGCTCTAATCAGAAATTCATTAAAGAATAATGCATTCATCCACTTGTACACCAAACATGACATTAAAACCTATTATTATAACCACATATAATCTTCTGGGAAACCAACCCATCTAGGATATTTTTTCTCATATTCTCTAATACCTCTATCAATATCAATTGCATGAATTATCCCCACAAAGGAGTACAAATAATTATCAGCAAACTATAACATATACCACTGACTTACCTCAATATTCCTTCATATTTATAGCCATAAAACAAATATACAACAATTTTTTCCTAATAAACAACATTAACTCTTTTCCATCTAAACCATTGTTCATCCATTTTCATCACCATTATCTTATCATAATGAGGGTCGCTGAAGAGATAGAGCATGAGGTTCTAAACTAGAAAGAATATTATACAAAACTTTAAAAATTAACTAAGGACTAAGAAATACTATAAGATAGACATAGATTCACTAAAAAGTTCTAAATTGAGGACCTAAATGACATAATGTGATTTCTCTAGTCATTAAGGGTGTACCATGAGTTCAGGGAACTGATCATACTAATAAACATATGTTCATAGTTATCATAAGTTACTTAACTTAAGACTTAAATTTATAAACTATGTGGGATGACTAGGATCATGGAGTTAAGCTATTACTTCTTTTACTAGTAGCTCAGAATGAACATGAATATGTGTGAAATGTATAAGCATTGGTTAAGGGTACGACTCTATCATGTAAGACATGAATAGGGTGATGTAGTGACTAAAATCTAAGGAATAAGATGCTGTAAGAATTTATCACTATCTCATGATAAATCTTATTTACATGCATCACAATCTAATTCAGAAAAAATTATTTTGTTTTTCAACCTATTATCTCCCCCTTAGATAAAAGTTGACATCTTAGGTCTATGGGCCTATTACATATCCTTAAGACTGAATAACTATCCCTTTACTCTAATAGTCTACACATGAATGCTCAACTCTTGTGAGTAAACTATATTATGAAAATACTAACTTCATTCTTGCACACTCTTTTCATATATATCACCTTTAACTTTATCTATCTTTATTTATAATCATCATATACTTACACTCTTTTTGGTAAACATACCTGCCTATATAAATACACAATCTACCCTTCTCTTTATAGTTTTCTCCTATCACACCTCTAAATTTATATTCATACCTAAACCATGAGAATTTAAAATTTTACCAAAAAAGTCAACATAGTTTATCTAAAACTTCATAATTTTTTCTGAAAAAAGCACCATATAACACTTACCAACTCAAGGGTACTATCTAAGCACACAAGACACTTAAAAGTCTTAGAAAATAATGTATCCACATATTACCCAGGGTACATTTCTATACCATACCTACACCATCATGCTTAATTGTGAATGAACGAACTTAGATTCTCGAATATATGATTTCAATCCTATTAGTCACTTTGATATAACTAGCATCACTATCTAAAGCAATCATTATTACCACCTTTGATGATCATCTAGAGTTCAAACTTAGAGTCTAGTACTAGACATGATTAACAATATAACTTCACATGCTAGTCCACTAGAACCTCATAATAACAATCATTTGTCATAATCTTATGGTCTATCTTATTGTAATCAATTGAAGGATCCTTCTTTAACACATCAATGCTATATATCCATCCATACATATAAAATATATTCATGCCTCTATAAGCATCAACCAATTTCCTCTTCACAATTACAAGGGAAGCCTAGACTAACAATCCCTAACAACCTAATACTTTCATTAATGAGCTATACTTTTCTTACATAATGAAATGCCACTAAGAACTCATTTCCTACTTCAAGCATACTATAAATCACCTTAACTAATAAATCCTTCTCTACCTTCCACTAGGAAATCTACACCACACACCCTTAGTTAACACCTAAAAATATATCACCTCAATCCTAACGTAATAAGATACATAGATCAATCAATATACTCTTATCAAATAATCAGTACCCACACATTAATCAACACCAAATCAAGCATAACCCTAAGAGATAAGTTTAGCTACTCATGGAAATAAAGAAAAGAGATATATCAAAATTAGCATTCAATTAATCCATGGAAAGAAATATAAATATAATCCCAAGCTTTAAATTCAACAAAGTAACCAAAATCTATCTTAGGAATCACTTTCAAATTTTTTCTCACTCACAATATTGTTCTTAGACCTCAAAAATTGGAAAATTGGATGGAAGAAACATGAAGGGTTTAGTATTTTATATCTTGGGATTGGACCTTATGAAATTCTATCTTTACCCCTGTAAAACTATTTGAGGAGCACAATCTCCACCTTTAGATACGATCGCACCCTCACTATCATAGTGCTTTAGCTTGTGATTGCAACACTTCTATTTGCAAGGACTCCCACAATCACGTGGCATGGACTCATAATCTCAGAAATTTTCCTATCATGATGAATCATGATCTCACTCTATTATCTTATGATTTAAACATTCACAGCATGACCTTGAGCTGCACTTTCACCCTTTTTCCAACTTTGCTCATTGTCCTTCTTTTTACCTTTACCTTAACTATTTTTTATTAGAATTAATTATAAGATCATAAACACTGGAAATTAGTGCATTTAATTAAAGAATTAATCTTATGTATGAATTTAACTCATCATAGTGTGTAATATTTTAAATGAAAATGAGTGGGAAATTTGTCACTCAACAACTTGCAAAGAAGTTGCATTAGCAACTTAAAGTGTTAAGATCATGACACTTACTGGTGTTGCCAGATTGCGATCACAATCTATGGCCTGTAATTTCGTGTGGACAAGATCATACCTGAGACTTGGAAAATTCAAATTACCATCCCCTTGGGATCCAACAGGAATCCCATATTCACAAATGGACTACGTAACCATAACAAATTTGATGTTCCAGAAACACTAGAATAACAAAATTTTTCATCTGTGGTTGTTTCAATAAAATATGGGTCCCACACCTAATTTTCATTAACTTAACTTTCTGAGAAATAGATTAAAATAAGACAAAGTTTCTTGCGACATGAAACAAGAGTCCATCTAGCCTAAAATCAATATTATGGAGCTGATGGCACTTTAAAATTCTTATCTAAGGTCATATACTAGGAGTTTTAGTTCAAGACCAAATCTAAAATTGTGAAAGTTCCAAAACAAGGAAATAAGCCTAAAATCCAAAGGAGCTATTCGATCACCAAATCAATAGTTTCAATAAGTTATATATGAATTATAGCCATTGTAGGTAAGCTTACAATTCTAGAAATGCATGCAAATCAAGGAAATAACTTGGAGGATCATTAAAATATTCACTACTAAAAGGACTTTTTTCATCAAAGTCAACGGATAGAAAGATCTTAGAAGCTCGAAAGGGAAAGGTACTGGGCATGTATGCTCCTAGCATGATGTAATACCCCGCATATTTCTAAGCTAGGAAGTGAATAAGTATTCCTACATATGAAATCTCCTATTCTATGATTCATACTTAACTAAATGACTTACAATGAATTTCCTAGTGATAGTATAGCTTATGATGTATTAAGCATGTTCATATGGGTCACTTAAGGTAATACAAGCTAAGAGTTTTAAATCCATCAAGTTTTAGTGTTCGATTTTTCAAGGGTCATATTTTAACGAGTATACCTCGATGTTAATGTGGTATTTTTGCTGATTTAGACCCACCAAATTGTATATAATTGAATTAGTTTTCCAATGATAACAATTTTGCCTTAATTAGGCACTTCCCAACCCAAGCATAGGAGATTGATTAGGTGCCGCCCAACCTAGCTAGGCAATCACTTAAGCGCCAAAAACACTCCGTTTTGAGTTATTTTAGGGGTAATTAAGTCTTTTAACACTCCTTACATGTCCCTAAACTTAACCCTACAAAATATATAGCTTCTAAACATATTACAACTCTATTATCATCTCAAAGCTCATCATCTAAGAGCACTAAAAGAGAAAAACAACTAGGGTTGCGTAACGAAGTTTGAAGATCTGATTTCAAGGAAATTCCTCCGTCAATCATCAATAATCTTCCTTCTAAGCTATGCGTGAGTTGATTTATGGATCCCTTTTATCCATAAAGCTCAAAAACCCTCTTTTTCATTATAAAGTATGATTTCTATATTGTTGGGTGTTGATGATCATGTTGTTGATATTGGGTGATTTCCAAGATGGAATCTTTATATGTTTTTTTGAATTTCATGATATCATATGAGTTGGAAACATGTAAATTTGGTTGTTCATGATGTATAATTTGATTATTTATCCTATGCTTAAGATGTGCATGTAAGGTATTTGATAAAATGCCTAAGAAACTAAAAATCAGACAATATAGCTAAATTGTGACTAACTGAAGGATTCTTGATATGCCCTTACGTTCCAATGACTTCTATGTTGATAATGTGCCTTGTAAATGTTGTTAGAATACTCATGAACTATTCTTATGAGATTATTCTATGTTTACTTACAAATCCTACTTATGAACAAGATGTATGGTAACCATGCAATCCACATGAACTTCCATGCTATGGGTATGTGTTGCCAATATGATTATGGAATGAATATGATATTAAGATTTTACAAGTACTACCATGTGATATGAAATCCTTTCCATGCAATACATTTTTGATAACCATGCTTAGTATGAGATACCTACAGATGATATTATATATTATGGACTCTACTTTTATGATCAAGTCAGTCATTTGTGTCAGTTTCCTTCCATCAAGTCTTGGGGGTACTTGTACCCGTAAACTATAGCTGTGTGCCTAGAGCCATGTCATGTTTCATGATATCCAAACTCAAACTATGATTCCATAGATTCTGAAAACCTCATGAAATTAGTCTATTTTTAGATATCAGTAACATTCCACCAGCCAACAGAATTTAGTAAGATTAAGTCATGCCCAGTCAGTTATTTATGTCCAGTCCCTCTAGATGGGAGTAGAGGTTAGCATCGAGTGAACCCAAGAATGGGAAATCACCCGCAAGTTCAGTTTGTGATTCTTTCTATACATCCTTATATTCCAAAACTACGTAGCCAACGTAGGTTGAGACATCTTAACCCATCAAATTAGGGTTGATGAGGTGGATTAACCCATCAGTCTAGGGTTCCTACCATACTCATTGAGTACCCGCCAGATAAGGGTCACTCACAGGATGTCCTTACCCGTGGCACGGTATTGACACCCCTCAAGTCGAGACAAAGATTGGACCCCAGCTTAGCCATAATGGCATATAGGTTAAACACTACTTCCCACAGTTTCAGTATCAGTCTTAGTAAAAAAACTCAAGGCGTTCTTCAGATTTCAGTATATATAAGACTTTCAGATACAGTCTTCCATGTTATCAGTTTCAATATCAGTCATGACAGTTATCAGTAAACAATGTATTAGCTTACAGGTTATGCTATCACGTATTCACGGTCTCAGTTTTTATATATGGGTGTTTGCACTCCCACATTGACATTAGTCAGTCAGTGTTGTTCATGTATGAAACTCTTTATGTTTAGCCTACCGTCCTCGTATACTCAGTACTCCAGTTGTACTAACACATTTGCGCTATGGTGCTTTCTTTTCATGTTACACCATAGGTTCTGTGACACAAGCTCAAGCCCAGCAGTAGTGGTAGCATCCCAGTCGTAGAGACATAGTGAGTCCTCATTGATTCGAGGACAATATGATTTGATTCATTTATTTATTTCTTTAGTTCAGTTTTACGGAGTTAGTTGAAGATATGTTCCTTCAACTCCTTATTCAAATAGTTTAGAGGCTTTCAGATTTATGTTCAAATTGAGTTGTTTTGGGTATTTTCACCCACATGATTGTATTCAGTTGAACCTTATGGCCTTACAGTTCTATGTATTCCGCATAATTATATCATGATTTGCAGTATAAAAGTACAGATATCAGTCATGGGTTAGCTTGTGGTCCCTCGGGGTCATGAGCACCGTGTAGCATTTTGGTTCAGCAAATCGGGGTGTTACAAACTTGGTATCAGAGCCTAAGGTTCAATAGAGTCCTAGGAAGTCTGAAAGTCATATCTAGTAGAGTCTTGTACATGGGTGTGTTGCATGCCACATTTATGTGCAGGAGGCTATAAGATGTTTTAGGAACAATCCCCTTTCTCCATTATTCATGACATGCTAGTGAGCATAATCACAAGTTAAATTCTCAGTCTAATCCATTCATCTCTTATTCCAGACCATGGCCCCAAAGAGAAGAAACCAGCCAGCTCCTCATACCAAAGATCCTTTGGGTGAACATGTCTCCCATGTAGAGTTTAGACCTGCTTTTACCACACTTACTTAGTCCATGGCTGCACAGAATAAATGACCACCAGTTATTTCGGCCAATCTAGTGGCCAATCGCAATGAAGCTAGGGTTTGGGTCTTCACCCGAATAAACCCTCCATCTTTCCATGGGTCTAAGTTTGATGAGGACCCTCAGGAGTTCATTGACCAAGTCCAGAAGGTCATTGACATCATGGGTATTATTTCTATTGAGAGTGCTGAGTTAGCTGACTACTAGTTACAGGATGTTGCTCATGATTGGTACAAATAATAGAATTCTGAGAGGTTAGATGATACAGGCCCTATCGAGTGGGAGGAATTTGTAATGGCCTTCGTAGACATATTCTTTCCCCAAGAGATGAGGGAAGCCAAAGTTCTTGAATTCATCAACCTCAGGCAGGAGAATATGATGGTTAGGGAGTATTCTCTTAGATTTACTTAGCTAGCCAGGTATGCTCTTTATGTGGTTGCAGATAATAGAGATAAGATGAGCAAGTTCATGTCAGGGATCAATGATAGCGTGGTAAATAAATGTAGGTCTGCGATGATGATCGGTGATATGACCTTAGCCAGACTCATGACCCATGCCCAGTAAGTAGAAGCACAGAAGTTTAAGACTAGGGACAGGCAGAACAAGTGAGCAAGGTCAGGTAAGTTCAACTTTGCTCACCCCAAGTCAGACAGAGGAAACCATTCATAGTTTTTCTCCAAGTTATCCGTTTTAGCTCCTTCCTCTGCCAGCGCTCCAGTGCCAAAGTTCAGAGTCGGCAATAGAGACAAAACGCCAGACTCTAAATCTCAGGGCAGTGTTAGCAGTGCCCAAATGAATCCCTTTTTTCAGACTTTTAGTAAGAACCACAAGGGCATTAGCAGAGTCAGCAGTGATGTCTGTTTTGGTTGTGGCAAGCCAGACCACAGGATTAGGGAGTTTCTACAGTCAAGTCTTCAGTGTCAGCAAAATCATTCTATAGCTCAGTCCAGTCGCCCGAACCAGCAAGGTGCCATTTCTAGTGCTACCAGTGGGCAACGCCCAAACATACTCCTTACTCTTCAATCCCGACAAGATCAGGAAAATTCTCCTAATGTCATTACTGGTAAGTTACAGATTCTCCATGTTCATGTTTATACTTTTCTAGCCCCAGGTACATCTTTGTCTTTTGTTACTCCATAATAACAGGTGATTTAAAAATTAGTCTTGAAGTCCTAGCAGATCCCTTCTCAGTCTCTACCTCAGTAGGTAAAACCATCATAGCTCGGTGGGTATACAGGAACTGCCCGATTATGATATCTCACAAATCCACGTCAACAGATTTAGTGGAGTTAGAGATGACTAATTTTGATATCATTCTCAGCATGGATTGGCTTCTTTCCTTCTATGGCACAGTCGAGTGCAGAAATAGGATAGTTCAGTTTCAGTTCCTAAATGAGCCCGTCCTAGAGTGGAAGGGTAGCATTTCAGCGTTCAGAGGTCAACTTGTTTCCTACCTTCGGGCAAGGAAAATGATTTCTAAGGGGTGTGTGTATCATCTCGTGCATGTTAAAAATCCCAGTTCTGAATCTCCCAGCCTCAAAAAAGTACCTGTTTTTAATGAATACTCAAATGTCTTTCCCAAAGATCTTCCAGGCATTCCTACCGAAAGGGAAATAGACTTCGGCATAGACCTTCTTCTGGATACTCAACCTATTTTTATTCTGTTGTATAGAATGGCACCAGAAAAACTCAAGGAACTAAAAGATCAGTTGAAGGATCTCTTAGATAAGGGATTTATCATACCCAACATTTCCCCATATGGTGCGCCAGTATTATTCGTCCACAAGAAAGATGGTTCTCTCAGCATGTGTATTGATTACCATCAACTCTACAAGGTCACGGTCAAGAACCGATATCATCTTCTTAGGATTGATGATCTATTAGACTAACTTCAGGGTGGAAGATACTTCTCCAAGATAGACCTCAGATCAGGCTATCATCAGCTCAAATTTAGAGAATGTGACATTCCGAAGACAGCTTTCCATACTCGATATGGTCACATCGAATTTTTAGTCATGTCATTTGGTCTTACCAATGCCCCTACAGTATTTATGGATTTGATGAACCGTGTGTTCAAGCAGTACTTGGACATGGTTTTTATAGTCTTCATAGATGATATTCTGGTCTATTCTTGTAATACCCCAATGAGATAAACTGGAATGCTGCACGGTGCGTATGACCCCGAGGGACCATAAGCTAACCCATGACTAATATCTGTACCTATATACTGCAAGTCACAATATAATAATGCAGAATACATGGAACTGTAAGGCCATAAGGTTCAACTAAATAAAATCATGTGGGTGAAAATACCCAAAACAACTAAATCTGAACGTTAATCTAAAAGTAGATCCGAAAGCCTCTAAACTGTCTGAATAAGGGGTTGAAGGAACATGTCTCCAACTAAATCCATAAAATTGAACTAAAGAAAAAATAAATAAATCAAATAGTATTGTCCTTGAATCAATGAGGACTCACTATGTCTCTACGAATGGAACGCTACCGCTACTGCTGGGCTGGAGCTAGTGTCTCAAAACATATGGTGTAACATGAAAAGAAAGCACTATAGTTCAAATGAATCAGTACAACTGGAGTACTGAGTATATGAGGAAGGTAGGATGAACATAAAGTGTTTCATGCATAAACAACGTAGGAGTGCAAACACACATATATAGAAACTGGGACTATGAATACGTGATAGCATGACTTGTAAGCTAATACATAGTTTACTAATAACTCTCATGACTGATACTAAAACTGATAACATGGACGACTGTATCTGACAGTCCTGTATTTATTGAAATTTGAAGAACTATCTGAGTTCTTTTACTGAGACTGATACTGAAACTGATAACATGGATGAATGTATCTAACAATCCTGTATATAGTAAAATCTGAAGAACACTCTGAGTTCTTTTACTGAGACTATTACTGAAACTATGGGAAGTAGTGTTTAACCGACATGCCCAA
Organism: Capsicum annuum; assembly: GCF_002878395.1. NCBI lineage: Eukaryota > Viridiplantae > Streptophyta > Magnoliopsida > Solanales > Solanaceae > Capsicum > Capsicum annuum. The sequence continues at coordinate 77,495,746 of NC_061115.1, read as the reverse complement.
ATATATGTTGTTATGGCTAAGTTGGGGTCCAATCTCTGCCCCAACTTGAGGGATGTCAATACCGCACCACTAGTAAGGACAGCTGTGTGTGACCCTTATCTGGCGGGTACTTATTGAGAATGGTGGGAACACTAAACTAATAGGTTAAGCCACCTCATCAACCCTAATCTGATGGGTTAAAATAGCACAACCTACGCTGGCTACGTAGTTCTTGAACACAAGAATTACTATTAAGAATCATACCCTGAACTGACGGGTGAGTTCCCATCCTTGAGTTCACTCGGTGCTAACCTCTACTCCCATCTGGAGGGACTAGACATGAATTACTGACTGTACATAACTTGATCTTACTTAATTCCATTGACTGGCAGAATGTTACTGATATCTAACAACTGACTAAGATCATGAGGTTTTCCTGAGTAACGTGACTGACTGAAGTCTATGGAATCATAGCTTGAGTTTGGATATCGTAAAGCATGACATGGTTCTAGGCACACAACTATAATTTGTGGGTACAAGTACCCCAAGGACTCGATGAAAGGAATCTGACACACATGGCTGACTTGATCATAAGAGTAGAGTCCATAATTAACAATATCATAAGTAGGGATCTCACATTAAGCATGGTTATCGAAAATATGTTGCATGGAAACGACTTCATATCATATGGAAGCACTTGCACAATCTTAATATCATGTTCATTGCATAATCATATGGGCAACACATACCAATAGTATGGAAGTTCATGTGGATGGCATGGTTATCATACATCTTGTTCATAATTACGATTTGCAAGTAAACATAGCATAATCTCATAGGAAAAGTTCATGGGTATACCAACAATATTTACAAGGAACATTAACAACATAGAAGTCATTAGAACGTAAGGGCATATCATAAAGCCTTCACTTAGTTACAATTTAGCTATATTGCATGATTTCTAGTTCCTTAGGCATTTTATCAAACACCTTACATGTACATCTTAAGCATAGGTGAATTCATCAAATTATACATCATCAAAAACCAAAGTTACATGTTTCCAACTCATATGATATCATGAATTCACAAAAACATATAAAGATTCCATCTTGGGAATCACCCAATATCAACAACACGATCATCAATACCCAACAATTATAGAAATCATACTTTATAATGAAAAAGAGGAAAACAATCAAGCATCAACATGGGTATGATCATATCTCCAAAATCAACCAAGCTTTTGTATTTTAAAGATTGATTCTTGAACTCTATGAACGAATTGAATCCATAGATGAACACTACGTATACCTTAGAAGAAATATTCTTGATGATTGACGGAGGAATTTCCTTCAAATTTGATCTTCAAGCTTAATTATACAACCCTAGTTGTTTTTCTCCTTTAGTGCTCTTGGATGATGAGCTTCGAGATGAAAATAGGGTTGTAATATGTTTAGAAGATATATATTTCGTAGGGTTAAGTTTAGAGACGTGTAAGGAGTATTTAAAGACTTAATTACCTTTAAAATAACTCAAGACGGAGTGTTTTTGAAACTCAGAATTTACTTAGGCGGTGCCCAAGTAATCACCTATTCTTGGGTTGGGCGGCTCCTAACCAATCGCCTATGCTTGGGTAAGGAAGCGCCTAACCAATCGCCTATGCTTGTTGTCTCACAAAAATGGGCATAAAGTTTCTTTCGGGTATTGGATTAAGGTGAAATTGGTATCGTTGGAAAGGTAATTCGATTCTCTACAATTTGGTGGGTCTAAATAAGCCAAAATACCATAATAACATCGTTTTATACTCATTCAAATATGACCTTGAAAACTCGAACACTCAAACTTGATGGATTCAAAAACTCTTAGCTTGCATTACCTTAAGTGACTCATATGAACATGCATTAATGCATCACAAGCTATCCTATCACTTGTATATTTATTGTAAGTCATGTACTCAAGTATGAATCACAGGATTAGAAACATGCGAGGTATTACAATATCTCCCCCTTGGGAACATTCGTCCTTGAATGAGAATTTACTGAGAAGGGATACAAGACAATAGAATCTGAACTGAACATGAAGAACTGAAACTTGATCTCATGTCTGACATGCTAAACATACTGAACTCGTGCATATCTGATGCACGGACAATTGATTCATGAAGGCATGACTGAGCATGAAACGGTTAATAGTACTAAGTGTATACTGGAAACATGAACATGAAACTTAATAAGCTTAAGGAGAGCTGTTGCCTTGAGCTTGATCTAAATTGGCAGGGAAGAGGTGAGGATACTTGGTACGCATAGCTGCTTGTGATTCCCAAGTATCTCCCTCATGAGACTGATTTTGCCAAAATACCTTGACTAGAGGGACTTCTTTATTCCTCAGTCTACGAGTTTGATAATCTGAGATTTTGACTAGAATCTCTTCATAAAAGAGGCTGTTCTGAATACCGATGCTCTGAATAGGGACAACAACTTCTGGGTCACCTATTCACTTCTTTATTAAAGAGACATGGAAGACTGGATGGACTGAGGCTAGATCTAAAGGCAACTCAAGCTCATAAGCTACCTTTCCAAAGCGACCAAGAATTCTGAAGGGACCGATATACCGAGGACTCAGTTTCCCTTTCTTGCCAAACCTTTTCAATCCTTTCATGGGAGAGATCTTAAGATAGACATTCATTGACCTCAAACTTGATATCCTTTCTACGAACATCTGCATAGGACTTCTGTCGGATCTGAGTAGCCTAGAGTCTCTCTCTGATCAATTAAACTTTCTCTAAGGCGTTGAATACTAAGTCAGGACCTATGACTGAGGCCTCACTAACTTCAAACCAACCAATCGAAGATCTACATCTCCTACCATAGAGAGCTTAAAATGGAGCCATCTGAATACTAGAATGATAGCTATTACTGTATGCAAACTCAATCAAAGTCAAGTGCTCATCCCAACTTCCGTTGACGTCAATTGCGCACGCCCTTAGCATATCTTCAAGAGTATGAATGGTCCTCTCTGCTTGACCATCTATCTGAGGATGAAATACTGTGTTGAGATTGACTTGGTCCGAGACCTTTTTAGAATGCTTTCCAAAAGTAAGAAGTGAACTGCGTACCTCTATTTGAGATGATAGACAGTGGAACACCGTGTAATCTGACTAACTCCCTGATATAGAGTTTGGCATAATCCTCGACAAAATAAGAAGTACGAACAGGAAGAAAATAAGCTGACTTGGTCATTCAATCTATAATGACCCAGACTGAATCATGCTGATGACGAGTTCTAGGCAAACCTATCACGAAGTCCATGTAACTTCTTCCCACTTCCGAGTGGGAATGGTGAACTCTTTCATGGAACCACTAGGTTTCTGATGCTCTATCTTAACTTGCTGACATGTAGAGCATTTAGCCACAAAATCTACAACATCTCTCTTCATTCCACTCTACTAATAGATCTCCCATATGTCGCAGTACATCTTTGTGGCCCCTGGATGAATATAGTATTGCACACCATGCGCTTTGGCAAGAATTCACTGCCTCAATTCATTTACACCTGGAACACATAAATGACCCTGACAACGAAGAACACCATATCCTCCTTGGGAGAAAATCTCAACTTTCTAATTCTGAACTGACTCTTTAGGGTTGACAAGGCTAGGAGCCCTATCTTATGTATCTTTTACCTTGAAAACTACAGATGACTCTGAACTACTATGAACACATACACCACCCTCTAAAGAATCGACTAAGCGAACGCCAAGTCTGGCAAGCTGATGGATCTCCTGAGCCATCTTTTCTTACTATCCTCAATGTGAGAAATACTACCCATGTAGAGTCAACTGAGATCATCGGCCACAGCATTGGCCTTGCCCGAATAATAAAGAACACTCATTTCATAATCCTTCAAGAGCTCTAACCACCTTCTCTGGCGAAGATTGAGATCTTTCTGGGAAGAGACAAACTAGAGGCTCTTATGGTCTTTGAAGACATCTACATGAACTCATAGAGATAATGCCTCCAAATATTCATGCAAAAACTACCGCTGCTAACTCAAGATCATAAGTAGGATAATTCTTCTCATATGGCTTTAACTGTCTGGAGGCGTAAGCTATGACCTTACCATACTGCATGAGGACACAACCTAAACCCACTTAGGATGTATCACAATAGACTACAAAACCATCTGAACCATCTAGAATAGCTAAAATTGGAGCTGAGGTGAGTCGAGCCTTCAACTCTTGAAAAGCTATTCTTGCATGAATCTGATCACTGAAACTTAATCTTCTTCTAAGTCAATCTAGACATAGGAGATACAATAGAAGAAAATCCCTCGACAAAACATCTGTAATAGCCAGCCAAACCTAAGAAACTCCTAATATCTGATGGAAATACGGGTCTGGGCCAGTTTCTTACACCCTTGTTTTTTTGAGGATATACTCTAATGCCATCACCAGAAACAACATGGCCAAGGAGTGCTACTGATCTTAGACAAAATTCGCACTTGCTGAACTTAGTGAATAATTGATGATCCCTAAGAGTTTGAAGAACAATCATGAGATGGTCTGCATAATCACGCTCTGTACGAGAATAGACCAGAATATCATCTAAAGACTATGAAAAACATATCCAAGTACTACTTGAACACATGGTTCATCAAATCCATAAAAGCTGTTGGGGCATTGGTAAGACCAAATGATATCACTAGTAATTTAAAGTGACCATACCGAGAATGGAAAGCTGTCTTTGGAATGTCACATTCTCTAACTCTGAGCTGATGATAGCCTGATCGGAGGTGTATCTTGGAGAAGTAACTGGCACCCTGAATTTGGTCGAATAGATCATTAATCCTGGGAAGAGGATATTTGTTCTTGACCATGACCTTGTTGAGTTGATGATAATCAATACATATCCTGAGAGAACCGTCTTTCTTGCGCACGAATAATACTGGCGCACCCTATGGGGAAATGCTGGGTCTGATGAATCCTTTGTCTAAGAGATCTTTCAACTGATCTTTCAGTTCTTTGACTTCTGCTGGTGCCATTTTATATGGGAGAATAGAAATAGGTTGAGTATCCGGAAGAAGCTCTATGTCGAAGTCTATTTCTCTTTTGGGAGGAATGGCTGGAAGATCTTCGGGAAAGACATCTAATTATTCATTAGCAACCGGGACGGTTTCGAGGCTAGGAGATTCAGAACTCGAATCTTTAACATGGACGAGATGATACACACACCCCTTAGAAATCATTTTTCTTACCGAAGGTAGGAAACAAGTTGACCCCTGAACGTTGAAATGCTACCCTTCTACTCTAGGACAGGCTCATTCAGGAACTAAACTTGAACTATCCTATTTCTGCAATCAACTGTGGCATAGCAAAAATAAAGCCAATCCATACCGAGAATGACATCAAAATCAGTCATTTCTAACTCTACTAAATCTGCTAACATGGATTTCTGAGATATCATAACCGGGCAGTTCCTGTATACCTGCTGAGCTACAATGGTTTAATCCACTAGGGTAGAGACTAATAAGGGCTCTACTAGGAATTCAGGACTGATTCCGAAATTGCTTTCTATGTATGGAGTAATAAAACACAAAGATGCACCTGGGTCTAGCAAAGCATAAACATAAACATGGAAAATCTGTAACGTAGCAATAACAACATTAGGAGAATTTTTCCTGATCTTGCCGGGACTGAAGAGCATAGAGTCTATTTGGGCGTTGCCCACTAGTAGTACTGGAAGTGGCACCCTGCTGGTTCAAGTAACTGGACTGAGCTGTAGAATGATTTTGCTGGCCTTGAAGACTTGGTTGTAGACACTCCCTAATCCTGTGGCCTGGCTTGCCACAACCAAAATAAATATCACTACTGGCTCTGCAAATGCCCTTGTGGTTCTTACCACAAGTCTGACAGAGGGGATTCATTCAGGAACTGCTAACACTGCCCTGATATTTAGAGCCTAGCGTTTTTATTTCTATTGCTGTCTTTGAACTTCGGCACTGGAGCTCTGACAGAGGAAGGAGCTAGAATGGCTGACTTGGAGCAAAACTATGAACGATTTCCTCCAACTGACTTAGGGTGAGCAAAATTGAAATTACCTGACCTTGCTCTCTTTTTCTGTCTCTCCCTAGTCTTAAACTTCTGCTCTTCTACTTACTGAGCATGAGTCATGAGTCTTGCTAAGGTCATATCACCAATCAGTATTGTAGACCTACACTTATTTAGCACTCTATCGTTGACCCCTGACACGAACTTGCTCATCTTAGCTCTATTATCTGAAACCACATGAGGAGCATACTTGGATAGCTGAGTAAATCTAATAGAACACTCCCTAACCATCTTATTCCCCTGCCTGAGGTTGATGAACTCAAGAACTTTTGCTTCTCTTAGCTCTTGGGGAAAGAATCTATTAAGAAGGCTGTGATAAATTCCTCCCACTCGATAGGGCCTGTATCATATAACCTCTCAGACTTCCACTGTTTGTACCAATCATGAGCAACATCCTATAACGGGTAGGCGGCTAAATCAACACTCTCAATAGAAGTAGAACCCATGATGTCAATGACCTTCTGGACTTGGTAAATGAGCTCCTGAGGGTCCTCATCAGACTTAGGCCCATAGAAAGATAAAGGGTCCATTCAGGTGAAGTCCCGAACTCTAGCTTCTTTTGGAGTGGCCACTGGATTGGCCGAAATGACTGGTGGCCATTCATTCTGTGCAGCCATGGACTGAGCAAGTGTGGAAAATATGGCTTTAAACTCCGCATGGGAAACATGTTCGCCCAAAGGATGTTCAGGCTGAGGAGCTGGCTGGTTTCTTCTCTTTGGGGCCATGATCTAGAATAAGAGAAGAATTGATTAGATTAAGAGTTTAACTTGTGATTATGCTCACTAGCATGACATGAATAATGAAGAAAGGGGATGGTTCCTAAAATATCTTATAGCCTCCCGCACATAAATGTGGGTGCAATAAACCCATGTACAAAACTCTACTAGACGTGGTTTTAAGACTTCCTAGGAATCTATTGAACCTTAGGCTCTGATACCAAGTTTGTAACACCCCGATTTGCTGAACCGGAATGCTACACGGTGATTATGACCCCGAGGGACGACAAGCTAACCCATGATAGATATCTGTACTTATATACTGCATGTCATAATATAATAATGTGGAATACATGGAACTATAAGGCCATAAGGTTCAACTAAATAAAATCATGTGGGCGAAAATACCCAAAACAACTAAAGCTGAACGTAAATCTGAAAGTAGATCTGAAAGCCTCTAAACTTCTGAAGAAGGAGTTTATGGAACGTGTCTCCAACTAACTTCATAAAATTGAACTGAAGAATAAATAGATGAAGTAAATCATATTGTACTCAAATCAATGAGGACTCACTGGTCTCTACGATTGGAACGCTACCGCTACTGCTGGGCTGGAGCTCGTGTCTCGGAACCTATGCTGTAACATGAAATAAATCACCATAGTGCAAATACATCAGTACAACTGGAGTACTGAGTATACGAAGAAGGTAGGCTGAACATAAAGGGTTTCATGCATGAACGATACTGACTGACTAATATGAACGTAGGAGTGTAAATACACATATATAAAAACGGGAAACGTGAATACGTGATAGCATGACTTGTAAGCTAATACATTGTTTACTGATAACTATCATGACTGATACTAAAACTAATAACATGGAAGACTGTATCTGACAGTCCTGTATATACTGAAATCTAAAGAACTATCTGAGTTCTTTTACTAAGACTGATACTGAAACTGATAATATGGATGGCTATATCTGACAGTCCTGTATATACTGAAATCTGAAGAACGCTCTAAGTTCTTTTACTTAGACTGTTACTCACACTATGGGATGTAGTGTGTAATTGACATGCCTTGTTTATGCCGTTATGGCTAAGCTGGGGTCCAATCTCTGCCCTAACTAGAGGGGTGTCAATACCGACCTATTGGTAAGGACAACTGTGAGTGACCCTTATCTGGCGGGTGCTTAATGAGAATGGTGGGAACCTAAAACTGAAGAGTTAAGCCACCTCATCAACCTTAATCTGATGGGTTAAGATGTCTTAACCTACGCTAGCTACGTTGTTCTGGAACACAAGGATTGCTACTAAGAATCACACCCTGAACTGGCGGGTGAGTTCCCATCCTTGGGTTTACTCGGTGCTAACCTATACTCCCATTTGGAGGGACTGGACATGAATAAATGACTGTACATGACTTGATCTTACTGAATTCTGTTGACTGGCAGAATGTTACTGATATCTGACAACTGACTAAGCTCATAAGGTTTTCCTGAGTCACGTGACTGACTGAAGTCTATGGAATCATAGCTTGAGTTCGGATATCGTCAAACATGACATGAGTCTAGGCACACAACTATAGTTTTTGGGTATAATTACCCCTAAGACTGGATGGAAGGAAACTGACACACATGGATGACTTGCTCATAAGAGTAAAGTCCATAATTTACAATATCATAAGTAGGGATCTCATACTAAGAATGGTTATCAACAATATGTTGCATGGAAAGGATTTAATATCACATGGAAGCACTTGCACAATCTTAATATCATGTTCATTGAATAATCATATGGGCAACACATACCAACAGCATGGAAGTTCATGTGGATTGCATGGTTATCATATATCTTGTTCATAAGTAGGATTTGCAAGTAAACATAGCATAATCTCATAAGAAAAGTTCATGGGTATTCCAACAATATTAACAACATAAAAGTCATTGGAACATAAGGGCGTATCATGAATCCTTCACTTAGTTATAATTTAGCTATATTGCATAATTTCTAGTTCCTTAGGCATTTTATCAAACACCTTACATGCACATCTTAAGCATAGGTGAATTCATCAAATTATACATCATGAACAACCAAAGTTACATGCTTCCAACTCATATGATATCATGAATTCACAAAAACAAATAAAGATTCCATCTTGGGAATCACCCAATATCAATAACATGATTATCAACACCCAACAATTATAGAAATCATACTTCATAATGAAAAAGAGGAAAATAATCAAGCATCATCATAGGTATGATTATATCACCAAAATCAACAAAGCTTTTGTATTTTTAATATTGATTCTTGAACTCTATGAATGAATTGAATCCATAGATGAACACTACGCATACCTTAGAAGGAAAATTCTTGATGATTGGCGGAGGAATTTTCTTGAAATCAGATCTTCTAGCTTAATTATGTAACCCTAGTTGTTTTTCTCCTTTAGTTCTCTTGGATGATGAGCTTTGAAATGAAAATAGGGTTGTAATATATTTAGAAGATATATATTTTGTAGGGTTAAGTTTATGGACGTGTAAGGAGTATTTAAAGACTTAATTACATTTAAAATAACTCAAGACGGAGTTTTTTCGACCCCTGGAATTGACTTAGGTGGCGCCCAAGTAATCTCCTATGCTTGGGTTTGGCGGTGCCTAACCAATCGCCTATGCTTGGGTTAGGCGGCGGCTAACCAATCGCCTATGCTTACTGTCTCTCACAAAAATGGGCATAACTTTTTGCTCGAGTATTGAATTAAGGTGAAATTGGTATTGTTGGAAAGATAGTTCAAATCTATACAATTTTGTTGGTCTAAATCAGCCAAAATACCATATTAACATTGATTTATACTTTTTCAAAGATGACCCTTGCAAAATTGAACACTCACACTTGATGGATTTAAAAACTCTTAGCTTGTATTACCTTAAGTGACTTATATGAACATTCTTAATGCATCATAAGCTATTCGATCCCTAAGATATTCATTGTAAGTCATGTACTCAAGTATGAATTGGAGTATTAGAAATAGATGGGGTATTACAATTCTCGCATATAGCGTGATCATGCAGACCATCTCAGGTTTGTTCTCCAGACTATCATATAGCGTGGCCGACGCTCTCAGTCGACACTCCATTGGTAGTATTTCTCATGTAGAGGATAGTAAGAAAAAGATGGCTCAGGAGATCCATCAGCTTGCCAGACTAAGCGTTCGCTTAGTCGATTCTTCAGAGAGTGGTGTATGTGTTCATAGTAGTTCAGAGTCATCTCTAGTTTCTGAGGTGAAAGAAAAATAAGAAAAGGATCCTAGCCTTGTCAAGCTCAAAGTGTCAGTTTAGAATCAGAAAGTCGAGGTTTTCTCCCAAGAGGGAGATGGTGTTCTTTGTAGTCAGGGTCGTCTATGTGTTCCAGGTGTAGATGAATTGAGACAGTGAATTCTTGCAAAAGCGCATGGTGCGTGATACTCTATTCATCCAGGGGCCCTTAAGATGTACCGCAATATGTGGGAGATCTCTTGGTGGAGTGGGATGAAGAGAGATGTTGCCGAGTTGGTGGCTAAGTGCTCTACATGACAGCAGGTTAAGATAGAGCATCAGAAACCTAGTGGTTCCATGCAAGACTTCACCATTCCAACTTGGAAGTGGGAAGAAGTTAACATAGACTTCGTGATGGGTTTGCCTAGAAATCGTCATCAACATGATTCAGTCTGGGTCATTATAGATAGAATGACCAAGTCAGCTTATTTTCTTTCTTTTCGTACTTCTTTTTCTATCGAGGGTTATGCCAAACTCTATATTAGGGAGTTAGTTATGTCACACGGTGTTCCACTTTCTATCATCTCAGACAGAGGTACCCAGTTCCCTTCTCACTTTTAGAAAGCATTCCAAAAGGGTCTCGGTACCCAAGTCTATCTCTGCACAACATTTTATCCTCAGACAGATGGTCAACCGAAGAGGACCATTCAGACTATTTAAGATATATTAAGGGCGTGTGCAATTGACTTTAAGGGAATCTGGGATGACCACTTGCCTTTCCTTGAGTTTGCATACAACAATAGCTATCATTCTAGTATTCAGACGGCTCCATTCGAAGCTCTCTATGGTAGGAGATGTAGATATCTGATTGATTGGTTCAAAGTTAGTGAGGCCTTAATCATAGGTCCTGACTTAGTATTCGACGCCTTAGAGAATGTTCAGTTATTCAGAGAGAGACTTTGGGATGCTCAGAGCCAACAGAAGTCCTATGCGGATGTTCGCAAAAAGGATCTCGAGTTCAAGGTCAATGACTATACCTACCTTAAGACCTCTCCTATAAAGGGAGTGAAAAGGTTTGACAAAAAATGGAAACTCAGTCCCCAGTATGTCGGTCCCTTGAGAATTCTTTATCGCTTCGGCAAGGTAGCTTATGAGCTTGAGTTGTCTTTAGATCTAGACTCAGTCCATCCAGTCTTCCATGTCTCATTGCTAAAGAAGTGATTAGGTGACCCAGTATTTGTTATTACTATTCATAGCATCGACTTTAAGAACAGCCTTTCCTATGAAGAGATTCCAGTCGAAATCTTAGATTATCAGACTCGTAGATTGAGAAACAAAGAGGTCCCTCTAGTCAAGGTTCTTTGGCAAAATCCATCTCATGAGGGAGCTAGTTGGGAAGCAGAAGCAATTATACGTACCAAGTATCCTCACCTCTTCCTCACCAATTCAGATTAAGCTCAAGCTAATAGTTCTCCTTAAATCTTATTCAGTTTCGCATTCATGTTTCCAGTAAAAACTTGGTACCTATTAATCGTTTTATACTCAGTCATGCATTCATGTGTCAGTTGTTCATGCATCACATATGCACGAGTTAAGTATGTTTAGCATGTCAGTCATGAGATCAAGTTTCAGTTGTTCATGTTCAGTTAAGGTTCTATTGTCTTGTATCCCTTCTCAGTAAATTCTCATTTGAGGACGAATGTTCCCCAGGGGGAGATATTGTAATACCCCGCATGTTTCAAAGCTAGGAAATGAATAAGTATTCCTACGTATGAAATCTCCTATCCTGTGATTCATACTTTTTTACATGACTTACAATGAATATCCTAGTGATAGTATAGCTTATGATGTATTAAGCATGTTCATATGGGTCACTTAAGGTAATACAAGCTAAGAGTTTTTGAATCCATCAAGTTTTAGTGTTTGATTTTGTAAGGGTCATATTTGAATGATTATAACTCGATGTTAATGTCGTATTTTCACTTATTTAGGCCCATCGAATTGTATAGAATCGAATTAGCTTTCCAACGATACAAATTTCACTTTAATCCAATACCCGAGCAAAATGTTATGCCCATTTTTGTAAGAGACAGTAAGCATAGGCGATTGGTTAAGCGCCGCCCAACCCAACCATAGGTGATTTGTTAGGCGCCGCCCAACCTAGCTTAGGAAATCACTTGGGTGTTGTCTAAGTCAATTCTAGGTGCAAAAAACACTTCGTTTTGAGTTATTTTAATGGTAATTAAGTCTTTTAACACTCCTTACACGTCCCTAAACTTAACCCTATGAAATATATAGCTTCTAAACATATTACAACTCTATTATCATCTCAAAGCTCATCATCCAAGAGCACTAAAAGAGAAAAACAACTAGTGTTGCATAACTAAGCTTGAAGATCCGATTTCAAGTAAATTCCTTCATCAATTATCAAGAATCTTCCTTCTAAGGTATGCGTGAGTTGATTTATGGATCCCTTTCATCCATAAAGCTCTAAAGCCCTCTTTTTCATTATAAATTATGATTTCTATGTTGTTGGGCGTTGATAATCATGTTGTTGATATTGGGTGATTCCCAAGATGGAATCTTTATATGTTTTTTTGAATTTCATGATATCATATAAATTGGAAACATGTAAATTTGGTTGTTCATGATGTATAATTTGATGATTTCACCTATGCTTAAGATGTGCATGTAAGGTGTTTGATAAAATGCCTAAGAAACTAGAAATGATGCAATAAATCTAAATTGTGACTAAGTGAAGGATTCATGATATGCCCTTACGTTCCAATGACTTTTATGTTAATAATGTTCTTTATAAATATTGTTGGAATACTCATGAACTATTCTTATGAGATTATGTTATGTTTACTTGCAAATCCTACTTATGAACAAAATGTATGATAACCATGCAATCCATATGAACTTCCATGATATTGGTATGTTTTGCCAATATGATTCTGCATTGAACATGATATTAAGATTGGGCAAGTACTTCCATGTGATATCAAATCCTTTCCATGCATTACATTGTTGATAACCATGATTAGTAAGAGATCCCTACTTATGATATTATAAATGATGGACTCTACTCTTATGATCAAGTCAGTCATGTGTGTCGGTTTTCTTCTATCGAGTCCTGGGGGTACTTGTACCAGAAAACTATAGCTGTGTGCCTAGAGCCATGTCATGTTTCACGATATCCGAACTCAAGCAATGATTCCATAGACTTCAGTAAGTCATGTGACTCAGGAAAACCTCATGATATTAGTCAGTAGTAAGATATTAGTCAGTTGTCAGATATCAGTAACATTCCGCTAGTCAACGAAATTCAGTAAGATTAAGACATGCACAGTCAGTTTTTTATGTCTAGTCCCTCCAGATAGGAGTAGAGGTTAGCACCGAGTGAACCCAAGGATGAGAAATCACCCGCCAGTTCAGGGTATGATTCTTAGTAGTCATCCTTGTGTTCCAGAACTACGTAGCCAGTGTAGGTTCAGATATCTTAACCCATCAGATTAGGGTTGATGAGGTGGCTTAAACCGTCAGTTTAGGGTTCCCACCATTCTCATTGAGTACCCACCAGATAAGGGTCACTCACAGGTTGTCCTTACCCGTGGCACGGTATTAACACCCCTCCAGTCGAGGTAGAGATTGGACCCTAGCTTAGCCATAATGGCATACATGGGCCATGTCAGTTAAACACTACTTCCCATAGTTTCAGTATCAGTCTCAGTAAAAGAACTCAGGGCATTTTTCAAATTTCAGTATATATAGGACTGTCAGATATAGTCGTCCATGTTATCATTTTCAATATCAGTCATGACAGTTATCAGTAAATGATGTATTAGCTTACAGCTCATGCTACCACGTATTCACAGTCCCAGTTTCTATATATGTGTGTTTGCACTCCCACATTCATATTAGTCAGTCAGTGTTGTTCATGCATGAAACCCTTTTTGTTCAGCCTACCTTCCTCGTATACTCAGCACTCCAGTTGTACTGACGCATTTGCACTATGGTGCTTTCTTTTCATGTTACACCATAGGTTCCGAGACACGAGCTCCAGCCCAGCATAGCGGTAGCATCCCAGTTGCAGAGACACAGTGAGTCCTCATTGATTCGAGGATAATATGACTTGATTCATTTATTTATTTCTTCAGTTCAGTTTTACAAAGTTAGTTTAAGACATGTTCCTTCAACTCCTTATTCAGATGGTTTAGAGGCTTTCAGATTTATATTCAGATTTACATTCAGATTGAGTTGTTTTGGGTATTTTCACCCATATGATTGTATTAAATTGAACCTTATGGCCTTATAGTTCTATGTATTCCGCATTATTATATCATGATTTACAGTGTTCAGGTACAGATATCAGTCATGGGTTAGCTTGTGGTCCCTCGAAGTCATGAGCATCGTGTACCATTCCAGTTTAGCGAATCGGGGTATTACACATGACTTCCCAAATAACCTTTAAGAAGAGAGGACACTTCTACAGGATTTTTGCCACATGTATCTTTTTTAAACCAAATCCCTCACTTTAATTCCAAAAAGCCAAAACATTACCTCTACCACTAATTGGCCTCCAACTAAACTGAGAAAGGCTGATGAATGCAAATCCAAAGTACGACACAATGATAACATCTTGAAACCCATAAAATTCAACAAAGTCTCATCAAATCCAAGAGTAAACCATGGAAGGAGTCATGCAACCAACTCCAAATCCAAGTAAAACATTCTCTTGCAAATCCATATCTGCTATTAATAAAATCCAAAGAAAAAATAATTTGAGTCTCACCCGCATGATCTTATGGTTTCTAAGAAGTAGGTCATCCAAGTGATTAAGGGTTGGATTCGGTAAAAAATCTTTGGTATATCAGGCACATTACTCTTCCTTAATTACTAACTTGTTGAAAGTATATGTTTTACAGCGTTGTTCATACGGTATTTATTATGGTTTTGAAACATGGGTTGAGGGTTTTTATTGTTACTGAATGATGATTCTCATTGTTTACCTATGACTATTCATAGTTTGATTATGGTTTTGAACTTGTGGGATACGTGGGTATGGCAAATAAATGAGGGGATTATGATTTTTCCCAAGATGTGACTTTTCTAGTAGTAATTTCCACAATGCCATTTTGGGAAATATTTTTTGAATATTAAAAGTATGCATATGGAACTATTGTATAATATGAATAATCGATAAAGCATAATTATTTTTAATTTAACCTTATAGGGTTGTGTAATTCCCCATGCTAATGAATTAAACCAAGGGGGCTATTAATTTCCCCAAATAATGGAAGTGTTTTGGCATGTTGATGTTACCTTGTAAGTGTAGTTGGTATGATGACAACAACAATGTATGAATAAATATGTATCATGGGTCAATGAATGGGAATGTGTGATAAATTATTTGTTTAGGCTTTACTGATGGTTGTGTAGCTGATCCATGAAAAAAAAGGCCCCGAGGGACCAATACTGGAAACCACAATTGTCGACCCGAGGGTCTAAATAATTGGGTGGATCGAGTCTCTTTTATTATTATCATATAATTGGGAAATTTGAGTCTCTTATATTATATCACATGATTAGGTGTCTACACCACCTTGATATGTCGGGAGGTTCTAGTACCCTACAGAGCATATGTATACTCTCTTGTTCGAGCAGCCACATGCACTGGGTCTTACCAGTTGGGGGAGAGTTAGGCCCTATACATCCCATCAATGCCTTCTTATGTTATGGCAGTTGAGAAACATAATCCCAAATAAAGTTTTGAAGTACATATTAAGACTAGTTCCGTATCCAAGGATATGATGCATAAATATATATATATATATACACATATATCTACACATATATATACACATATATATACACATATATCTACATATATATATACATATATATATATATTTATACATATATATATATAATTATTTGCATTGGATTTGAATAATTTCAAACTGTTAATCATGAAATTATGTCATCCTGATTCCTGAGTTATATGCTAGTGCTCAATCCACTAACTATCTTCGAATTTTTTATCCCCCCGTGATAAAGGCACCAAAGATACTTTTACTTTTCTTAATCTAATTAAGGTGTATCAACTCATCAGTTTGTAGTGGTAAAGCTGTGAGCTTCCATACTCCAGAAGACTATGACATTTATCAGTTCTTATCATAGATTAAGATTCAGAGTTTTCATTATCATTAACATTATCGTTGTTATTTTCTGAGTTGGGGACATGTCCCAACCATGACTGGTTTTTTGTTATCTTTGAATAGTGGCTTAGTTAGATTATTGTGGGCTAGGGTTATGTTGGTTGGATGTGTTTAACCGGGGGCTGGATGTTGGCTATAGACATATCTTTTATTCTTTGAACATATCTTGTGCTATCTTATGATATTTTTGATATTCAATAATTATTGGGAAGTGTATGATGTTCTTTTAGGTTCATGGATGGTCTCTGATCCACAGTAGATTAGAGATTCCCATCACAACCATGACCTAGTTTGAGTCATGACAAACTTTGTATTAGAGCCTAGGTTTGGTTTAATTGGATATCCATAAAGCCGTGTCAAGTAGCATCTCTTTTTTGGGTGTGTAGTGTGCCACATATAAGGAAGAGGCTACGAGGCATTTCAGAATGTTTTTCTTTCTTGTTGATCTATTTTGAGCTATAGAATCTAAGGTTTGGAAATCTCATCTAATCCTTATATGTTTGCCTTACATATAATGCCTCCCAGAAGATCTGATACTTGTGGAAATACTTTTGTCCCCTCTAAAGACAATGTAGATAAAGCTCTTCCTACTTAAGGAGTTTCGACCCAGTCTACGGTCATTGCTTCTAAGTACCCGAATGGAGATCCACCAATTCCCCCTAGCCTTTCTCGAACAACTCAAGATAGCATATATAATGCTGAGTTTTTCTAGTCAATTCATTTGCTAACCCAGCTAGTGTCCTTATAGAATAAGTGTGTTGCTTTTATTGCTCCATCCTATAAGGTCACTAGATTTTTCCAATTTATAAAGTTGATTCCTCTGACTTTCACCAGTTCTAAATTTAAGAAAGTTTCTCAAAATTGTATAGATAAGATGGAATATATTTCTCATGTGATGCATGCTACTAATGTAGAGGGTATTGAATTTAATACCTATTAGTTGAAGGATATGGTATATCAACGGTATGAGGAATGGGATTAGTCTAGGGGCGATGATGCTCAGTCCATTTTATGGGATGACTTTTTTAGTTCTTTTCTTGATTACTTCTTTCATCAAGAGTTGAGGAAGCAGAAAGATGAGAAATTATGAACTTGAAACAAAGGAGGATGACAGTAAAGAAGTATGCCTTGAAGTTTCATTAGCTGTCACGTTATGCTTCTAAGTTGGTGTCTAACATAAGGGTTAGAAAGAAGAAGTTTGATTATAGGTTATCTTGTGAGTTAATTTTGGAGATCAAGCCTACCTTATTGTATAAGGACATAGTCAACTCTAGGATTATGGTGTATATGAAATAAGTTGAAGATGAGAAGAAGAAGAAGCAAGTTGAGATGAGATAATGGAAAAATAGGAAGTTTTGATATTTGCATCAAGGCGGAGGTCAACAACAGAGAAGGTGAGATGGTGGAAAATGGTCTATGAATAAGTGTTCAATTTTGGTTCCTACTCCACGACTAGTGCTCCTTATCTAAAGCGATCGAGTAATCATTATTTTAAGAATAGTGTTGGTTTTAGAGCACAGGGTTCCCAAGACAAGCTAGTGGGGCTCAGTCATCTCTATCATATCCAACTTATAGTCTTTGTGGTTAGGTGCATCATGGTATTTGTGAAGAATGGAGGAACAAGTGATTTAAATATGGTTTGATTGGTCATATGAAGAGGGATTGTCCTTCCGGGGTTTCTTATAGGGCAAATAAGAACCCTATGTCTATTTTATCAGCTTTGGTAGCAAAGGGCACTACTTCTACTTCTGGATCCAGCACTAGTAAGAACCGTCCTTGCGCTCTTTCTACTTGTCAGGATTATAAGGCATCCCCTGATGTTTTCACTGGTTTGCTTAAGCTTGTTTCTCATGATTCTTATTATCTACTTGATCCTGGGTCTACCCTTTTCGAAGCTACTCATTTTGGTTTGATCCTAAGTTTATTTTAGATTCTTGTTCTGTGTCCACTTGAGTGGGTGACTCTGTTGTGGCTAGAAAGGTTTATAGGAGCTGTGATATATAATTTTGTGGTAGGAAGACCTTGGCTGATCTAGTAGAGTTTGACATTTTATACTTTAATGTGATTTTAGGGATGGATTGGTTACATTTGTGCTATGCGTCTCTTGACTGTTTGATCCAAAGGATTAGATTTCACTTCCCTAATAAGCCAGCAGTTGAATGAAAAGGTATTTCCCTAGTGCCTATGGGAAGGTTCATTTTATATCTTACAGTCTGAAAGTAAATTTCCAAGAGGTCTCTTTATCACTTTGTTCATTTTTGGGATTCTAGATTCGAAGGTCCTACTTTTCATTCTATCCTTGTGGTTTGTGAGTTTCCTAAGGTGTTCCCTGATGATCTTCCTGGTGTTCCTCCCAATAGGGAAATTGATTTTTTGGATTGATCTTTTTCCAAAGACTTGTCCTATTTCTATGCCTCCCTATAGAATGTCTTTGACTCAATTTAAGGAAATAAAGGAGCATTTGAAAGATCTTCTAGATAAAGGTTTTATTTGCCCTAATGGTTCTCATTTGGGTTCTTCCATTCTCTTCGTGTAAAAGAAGGATTGGTCCCTTCATATGTATATAAATTACCGCCAGTTGAATAAAGTAATGATAAATAATAAGTATCTGCTTACTAGGATCGATGATCTCTCCGATAGGTTTTAGAGTGCCAAGTGCTTCTCCAAGATTGATCTTCTATGTGGTTACCATTAGTTCAAGATTAGGAAACTAGATATCTTTAAGACATTCTTTAAAACCCAGTATGCTTATTTTGGGTTTTTAGTGATGTCTTTTTGTTTGACTATTTCCTTGGTAGCATTTATAGACCTCATAAATCGAGTATTTTGTCATTTTGTGAATTTTTTATAATTATATTTATTGATTATAATTTGTTGTATTAAAAATTGAAGTTTATCACCTTTTGTTGTGTTGCAAATACTGAAAGATCAGTCGTTGTATGCAAATTTCACAAATTATGAGTTTCGATTGAATGTGGTGACCTATCTGTATCATGTTATTTCTAGTGAAGGAATCATGGTGGATCTACATAAAGTTTTGATGGTGAAGAAGTGGCCAAGACCCACAACTTGAACCAAAATTAGGAGCTTCTTGGTGCTAGCCAGTTATTATAGGAGGTTTCT
Organism: Capsicum annuum; assembly: GCF_002878395.1. Classification (NCBI taxonomy): domain Eukaryota; kingdom Viridiplantae; phylum Streptophyta; class Magnoliopsida; order Solanales; family Solanaceae; genus Capsicum; species Capsicum annuum. The sequence goes on along the minus strand of NC_061115.1, from coordinate 77,476,346 downwards.
GGAATGTTTCTCTTCTATTGTTGCTCCATTGACTAAGTTGACTCAAAATAAGGTGAAGTTGTTGTGGTCTAGCACTTATAAGGGTAGTTTTGAGAAGTTGATGGATAAGTTGACTTCAGCTTGAATTTTGGCTCTACTTGAGGGTACTGATGGTTTTATTGTCAATTGGGATGCATCCCTAGTAGGACTGGGTTGCTTGTTTATTCAGCATGACAAGGTGTTTACACATGCTTTTAGGTACTTAAAGTTTATGCGAAGAACTATCCGACTCATGATTTGGAATGTTTAGTTGTGGTGATTTCATTGAAGATCTGGCGACAAAATTTCTACGATGTCTATGTAGATATTTATTCTGATTATAAGAGCTTGCAATATTTGTTCAATCAGAAGTAGCAAAATCTCAGGCAAAGAAGGTGTCTTTAGTAGCCAAAGGACAATAAGATGAGTCACCACTATCACCTAGGTAAAGCTTATGTGGTTGTTGATGCTCTTAGCTGGTTGTCCATGGGGAGCTTATCTCATGTGAATAAGGAGACATGGGATTTGGTGAAGAACATTAACCATTTGGATAATCTTGTAGTCCGTCTTATGGATTCAAAGTATTGTGGTGTGATAGTTCAAAAGATGGATAAGTCTTCTTTTGGTGCTAAGGTGAAGGAGAAATAGGTTTTGGATCTTATCTTGATACAAATCAAGGATGAGACAGGTCACCAGAAAGTGATGGCTTTTGAGATTGGTGGTTATGGTATCTTGAGGTACCAAGGTAGATTATATTTTCCCGATGTTAATGGGTTTATAGTAAGAATTTTGGCAGAGGCTCATGACTCACATTATATGGTTCATCCAAGTATGATGAAAATGTATCGTGATCTTAAGGAGATTTATTGGTGGAATATGTCAAAGAAATGGATATACAACATGAATAAATGAAGGAAGAGAGGGATATATTGTAATACTATAGCTAGATAAAAACACACACACACATATATATAAGACTAACTCAAAGATACAACATAAGGTAGTCATACTAACATCGAGCCTTTTTATCTTAGTAGGAACCAGTCCTGGTATAATAAGTGTCCCTAATCATAATGTCTAACCATGACATAATTACCCATGATAAAATAATTGCAACAGAAAGAAATCAATATCATACCTCGAATATCAGTACATGTCCCTAATCAACCTGCAACAAACTAACCATAATAATAACATTAAAGTAACTGCACAGCTCCAAAAGACAGTACCTTAGCTGGCACCATAAACTAAAAAGGTAAATTAGCACACAGCAAACAACACTCATATCCTATACCTATGCAATCCCTCATAAGGCTAATAGATATAGGGACCAAACAACATACTAGTGATAGAAAATGGCCATGTGTGAATAGATTCAAAGTAAACCCATGGTACCATAAATAATCCACATGTCATAATGTAAACCAGTGTATTTACCTTCTCTAGATCGACCTCTTGCAATGTCAGGACCTATGACGACCTCTCTTTTCTTGCATAATGGCAACAGGAAAAAGGGCCCCCAGGGGTTTGGGAGTAGTCATACTCACTGACCTGGTCCTGATCCAGGATTTTTAATCATCATTATCATCATTCTACTCTGTCAAGTACTATAAAGATGTGTATACAATAAAAACACAAACTCGTACCATGGCTAAAAGAGTGTAATACTATTAAATCTATTGCTTGAGATTAACTTTAGAACCAAATCAATATCAAAGATTATAAATGATAGAAATCTCTCTTGACTGATGTAAATAGTAGTAGAAAATTATGGATCAGAATCTATCTCTATCAAATCTATAAAATACCATTTTTAGTTTCAAAAGATCATAAAACATCCATTAAGGTGGTATGGTTCCTGTTACAAAAAAATCCATATCAAAAGTGAAAAGTGGGAATAAATCTCTTTTTGAAAAATAGTAGTAAACCATATTTTTAGTTTGAATCATACCATTAGTGAGCATGAATATACTGAATTTATGCATTCCATCACTAGTATCTAAAAAATACAACTAATACCATTTAAACATCCAAAGGCTACATCTATGTCCTTTAAAAGGATAAATCACTCCCCTGAAGTCCAACTAATAGTGTATCACAGCCTTGGGAAAAATAATATAACTGGCATAACCATAATGCTATAGTTTGAGAAACCATAATAATCCACATAGTCAAGTAGTAAATCATATATTTTATGGTAAGTACCCTCAATTATGACTAACATGCTAGTAACCTAGGATATTAGGATTATATAAGAATAACAGTTATTTCACCTTAAGGGTCAAATCACCCATCTATACCTAAACTTCTAAATTCGTCTAATTCAATTTGTTCTACCCATAATCACATCCTAACATCCTTACTCCACATGAAATATATGGAATATACTATCTCATGAATAACAATAGACAAAATCCTACCTTGATACTAAACTGAAAGCCTTGAGTTGTCCATGAATCATGCGCCTTTATTTCACAATACTAAAATACTGACACACTGTAGAAATTATGATCTTTATGTCATTATGAGTTAAAAAGACACATACCTCTATTTAAAGGGTCGGGTAAAAATTCAGGTTATGAATGCCCCACAGGGGCTGGAAACAAAATCCAAAATTGAATATGTCAGGAGGTCCCTTTAAGGATAAGGAATGTCTGCACAAAATTTTAGCAAAAATTATGCATAAATCGATGCCTCAATCATCCCCTATGGTTTATAGATTTTAAGACCTAATTTCAAAAATTTACCATTAAATATGATGGAAATTGATGGGAAAATTAATGTGTAATGACGAAATAGTGTTAGTCTAGCTTCCCTTTCTTTAATAGATGATTCCACATTTTTTCCTCTTTATGCTTTCAAAATAGTGTAAAATTGTTGAAGGGAATGATCAAAATTTTGTAATTAAGAAGATTGAATAAATCATCATATCCCATCACCCAGTAGCTTAAGTGACATCTGCTTAAGCAACTCCTCGATCGCCAAAGTTATCTGGAAGGAGTGTGGCTGACGCCTTTATCGAATAAGTAGTGTCCGATAAAGAAGACATTGTCCTATTAAGCATTCTTTTGCTAAATGGCCAAGTCCTCTAAGTGACCACTCATATGTACTAATTATTATGTGCACAACCATGTTTGTAAAGTTAAATAAGACAAAATTATTATTTAATGCACTGATCTCCACATTTTGAAAGTCTAAAATTGAGGAGGAGAGATGTGGATTGGATCTTAAAAAGAAATACAATAAATAAAAAAGAGTGCTTCTAGAGACCTGATGTTTTTCAGGCTTAGTTAACACAACTGCGGGCATCATGCTGTGGTCGCGGTCTGTCAAGACGGTTATCAAACTGTGATCGCAGAACAGAACTGCAATAGCATAACTGCGATCGAGGTTATGCCTACACGATCACGGTTGTGTGGGAATATCCCTAATGATAAATTTATAATATTACATACACGAATTGCAAAAAACCATTTCTTCTTTAGGTATTGCTTATCTCATAAGATATTTTTAATTGAAAGCTTGAAATCCTAATTAGGAAAGTGTGTAACTAATTTTGGAGGCTTGATTTCTTAGCAGTTTTGGGAAGACTAAATGCTTTGGATAATCCTTATGGTATATCTCCTTTTACTTTCTTCATTTGTAGCTAAGTAATTTAGTCTTTGATTTATATTGAACTAGAGTGTTATCGATGTGTGGGTATTGTTTTGTTTGCATGATTGTTAGTTGTTGAGTAAGCATTTCACCATTGCTTGAGCTTCTAAGTTGGAATTTGATGGGTGAAAACCCCAAATCTTTAAATGGGTTTGACGTTTCAAAACCCCAAAGTCTAGAAAGCCCTTATCATCCTCACAAGAGGGATGAAGGTGAATATAAGGTAACTCTTAACATCCTTGAAATATGGTTATAGGGGGACAAGGCAATGGTTGACAATTAAACCTATGGTTTTCTCCCTTTTACAATTTTCGAAATAAGTGTATTAGGATTGTAAATCTTGTCAAGAGCATCATCTTAGAAATCGGAAGGCTTGATTGAGGTTTTGGATGATTACGAGTTTCACCCTTGTTCAGTGTGTGAAAGAGCCAAAGGGTGAAATCATTGTGGTTTTATCGAAAGATTAACCACAATGACCTTCGACTAGCCTATCCTTTAGTTAACACCTAAATTTCATGATAAGCAATAATTAACCCACATACTTTTACCTTTAGGTAGGCATAATCCAAAGATTTACCCCAATATTGTTTCTTAAAATAAAAGTGTCATCTCTTGATTATTTGCTAAAGATTGTACAACAAGTTTCCAAACAAATCCACCCATTTTATTTTACATGTCATTTTTGTTCGAATTCCGGGTAACCTCGTAGTAATTTGAGCACCTATATAGTTTGAAGTGTATAATTTTCTTTTTAAGATTCTACCCTAAATTCAAATTGGGTTACTTGACAATGACTGCCTCACCCCTCAATTATAAGAGTGAGTTGAGCATTATCAAAATAGCGCTGTTGTTGGGGAGTGAAATTTAGATTTCACTTGTGCAGTGTCATTCTTACTTTGGAATACCTAGAGTTGTGTAATTTACTTTTTTTTTGATCTTTTATAGGTGATAAAAGTTTAAACGGATCAATAAAAGATAGGGCAAAAAATATGGCCCTCTTCGATGTCCCTCTTTCAAGAAATTGGATAACAAAGTGGGGTAAATGTCCATGTAATTAAATTCTAGACCTAGAGGAGGACTTCCGAATGACATAATTGATAACCCAAAGAATGACATTCAAGTCCTAGAATTGTCAGAATGAGTGGAAAAGCACTTGAGGAACCTTTTAGAAGAGACGTGAGTGAGAATATGCCCATGGCCAAAGAAAAAGAGGTGATACCTCTAAAAAGAGAGGGAAATAATGAGAAAGATATCGATAAAAGCGATGAGAAGTTGGTTGAAGTTGAATGGCAATAGGTTGAAGCAAAACCAAACATCCTAGTTCCTTCTCTGTTTCCTCAATGTTTGCATTAAAAAGATGAAAATGACAGATTGAGGAAGTTCATGACCAAACTTAGCAATATATCGATAAATATCCCATTGCCTAAGGCAATCCAAGAGATCTCGGGATGCGCTAAGTTGATAAAAAGTTGATGTCCTATAAGAAACTTATTGAAGGAGACACTATTAAGGTCACTCATGGGTGTAGTGCTATCATGGATAGCAAGGTTCCAGAAAAAAAAATGACCCTGGAGCTTTCACTATTCCTTGCACAATTGGGATACATAAATTTGCAAAAGCTATATGTGACTTTGGCGCAAACATCAACATAATTCCTTTTGTCATACATAAGAAACTTGGTTTGGATAGCCTGATGCTGACCGATATGCGACTCTTGATAGAGGACTAGTCTATAAAAAGGTCATGGGTATATTGTTTGATGTCCTTATGAAAGTGGAATTCATTCATTCTCTCGGCAGCTTTTGTGGTATTAGATTGTGAAACGGACCAAGAGGTGCCTATCACTCTTGGTCATCCTTCCATTACTACTGGAGATCCATTGTAGATCTAGAGATGGCGGAGATAAAAGTTAGAGTGCAACAGAATGAGTTGTTTTTCAAATTTTGTAAGTCAAAGATGCACACCGTAGAGTTTCGTAGTATTCGTGGTGGTTGTGGAAAATGGGTAGGTGAATGTGGAGGGGTCTGTAGACATACCTTGAGAATAAATGAAGGAAGATGCCATTCTAGGATGATAACTAAGGCGCTAGGTGGGAGGCAACACACAAATAACACTAGAGTAGCTTGTATCCTTTTTACTATGTTTCTATATGGTAGATGTTATCTTCTACTTATAAATAACCCATGAATTTATGGCGCTATGTAGTGCATTTGATGAGCTTAAAAAGGGGAAAGTATGTAAATCTGAATTAAGATCTGAATAGGGGACAAATGTGTCAAAATTGATGTAAAATACTTACAGGGGAAAATAGGGGAGCTGAATTTCTCTCATTTACTGCGATCATGGTCCCCAAGTGCGATCACATTCATGAGGATTTTTGCAATCGTAGTCCCTTGACTACAGTTGTAGCCACTTCATTTATTTAACCCCTAGTTTCCTTCATTTCCATCATACTCACTTTCAAGATTGTACTATCTAATTTGGGCTAGTTTTTAGCCAAGTTTGTGAGCTCTCAAGGAATATCCTTGCATCCATTTGCATTACAACTTTGGTAGGTAACATGAATCCATACCTTAGCTTTTGAAAATAGGCCATAAAATGCATGATTAAGAAAGGATCTAAAAATTTTATTGTTATGCGTTCCATGTTGTCATACTCGGTATTGGTGTGATGTTGGATATTTAATAAGGTGTGCACACAAGTGGGGAACTCATGAGTACCCTATGATGTGTGAAATAGGTAGAAAAATGTGATATGCACACCAAGTGTTTAATAAAAACCTCAAATGAACTTTTAATATTTGCTTTCTAAAGGGAACATTCGCAAACTTGTTAGCACTGTTCCAATGATCTTCAGAAGAATCCATATTGTAGAACATACTAGTAGCTTAATTTGGGAGAAATCTAAACATACAGAGATGACACTTATCCAACCTTAGGTAGCGCGACTGGGGTCATAGACCGCGATCTTGGTAACACTAATACGGTCCTGACTTGAGATCGTAGTGACTAAGGATAGTTTCCTGCCATGCCGAAAATCCTGCACTTCTAATTTTTAGTCAAGCAACACAAACTACCCAGTCCAATAAACTTTAGTGATCAATCTAGAACAACTTTCATGATTAAAATGACATCGCAAGATATAATGTGTGCTTAGTGCTTTCAGGACAAGCTCATGGATAAGTATGATCACATTCGATTCATGGCACCCGAGTGCCACACTCATTACTACAGTAATCTTTGGAGGATAAACCTACTCCCAGAGAGAGGAATTTGCTTGGATAATGTGACGGAGAAACTAACGTCATTCCATGACAAATTTGAAGCCATAGGATGGAAGTTCTTCACCTTGGATCCATGCATTGCAAATGAACAATGGGTCCGTGAATATTATGCAAACATTAGTGAAGTGTCTTTTTAAGACACACTTAATATGACTATCAGGATTTGGGAAAGCCGCTGAAAGTTGGAACTAAACAAATCAATGATATTTGTTCGCTCAAGAAGGAAGACATGGGCGCAATTTTAAAGGGTGTAAATCAGGGAATCGGATGGCACAATGACTATGCCCCAAAAAGGAAGTCTCGTGGACCAAACCTAAAAGTAATATTTCCATGAACAACTTTACTTCCGAGGCTCAGATGTGGTTGCGCATCATTTGTAGCTGAGTTTCTCCTTGCACCCACATGACCACATTCCCAGAATTGCATGCTAAGATAGTTGCGTGCATTCTAGATAACACCCCTATAGAAGTTAGTCAACTCGTGGTTAGTAAAATAGATTATTTAAAGAACCAAGGCGGTACACATCTATTCCTCCTTTATTATAGAGCTTTGCAAAGGAGTGGGGTGGAAGAGTATGCTAGTGATACATGGGCATGCCATAATACCCCCATCTACCTCTTGTGGATTCGAGGTGAGGTCTCACCCGGCACAATCAAGAAAAGAAAGATTGATTTGGAAAAGCTGGCATGCAGTGAGCCCAAGTCTCGTAGGATTTCCACCACGGGACCTCTTAAGGATATTGGAGTAAATATTGCCTCCATCAAAGAGGTTGTGTCTAAACTACCCTAAGAACTGGGACAACCTTCTACCACTCATCATTGTTACATATCATATACCAATTATGTGAAGTACAAGTAGGACCAAAAGGAGTATGAATCCATTATTGATAAGCTTGCGGAGGCCTATTCCTCTATGGTAGAGTCACACCGAGACCTTTGGATCATAGATGAAAAAATAGTTGCAAGGGAGAATAAGAGGGATAAGTTCTTTATCAGGATGTGGAAGGGTGTGAAAGGCCTATGAAAGGTCCTAAAACCCCGAGATAGACTTACTTCTTCTTGGGTGGATAGTGACGATGGGCCCTAGCCGAGTGGTTTGATTTTAAGGAGGATGGTCGTGATGTAGAGTCTGAAAGTGATAGCAGCCCGTGAAGCGATTTAAGAGAGCACCCTTATCTCTTTTTTAACCTTGATTATTTATGCAGTAGGGACACTACTACCTTTTTAATTGGGGGTGCCTCCTTATTTATTTAATTTAGGCCTATATTATTGATATTTATGCATAATTTTCTTCTCTTTTTGATAGTTCTTATTTTATTTAGGATGTAATATTCGGGCACTTTGATAGTGCCTACATATGAATCGATTAATTACTTTGTTCTTAGAGCTTCTTTCTATTTTAGTTTTAATGATTGGGTTTCTAACCATAGATGCAGGGAAAATCTAAGTACCCGTGGCATGGAGGCCTAAAATGCAAGAGAAGTTTGAGTACTGGTAGCATTGATGTTTTTGAATTGAATTCATACCTATTGGTGAAAATTGAGTAACCATGTGGGTGGTTTTCCTGTACAATAGTTTACAATATGAGACTATAACTTGGGTTGCTTCCATGATTAGCAAATTATGCGTGGTATGGATACAGAAGTAAACAACCTCTCAGTCTGAAAATGTTTGCAAATTTCCAAGGCATGCACGTGAGCAACCTCGTGAGAAAACATTCCCTCTTTTGATTACCCAAAAAAAACTGACTTAGGAAAATTAGTGAATACTCTATCTTTGTCACAAGAGGGTACATCAATTGATTCTTTTTGACAACGTTCACATGCTATGTGTGTGAGCTTAATTGTCTACATCTCATGTGCACTTGTACAATCTAGAACTTTCCCTATTAGTCTTTCAAAGCTAAATTTTTATTTTGTTGTGTTAGTAAAATGATTATAGGCCATATTTTGGTTTATGAAGCACAATTTAGCCTAAAAAGCCTACCAATATATAGGAATTACCCCTAGTCACCCTTTTTGAGCCTTTGGACTTTCCTTTGGCAAACACATTATAAGATGGGACCCTTCTATTAATCCTCTCTTGAACACTATCCTCCTTGAACTTAAGAATTCCAATTGAGGCTAAAAACTTAAGTTGTGGGTGGTGGAAAGAGATAGAAAATGTAGTTGACCCACAAAGTCATAAGAAAGTGCCTACGAGCTTTAGTAAATAAATATTTTGCTTTGAAGAAAGATATAGTACATCGAAACAATGAGTTGCATGAAGCTTGATACAAGCAAAAAAAGTGAAGAAGTAGAGGTGAAAAGAAATTTTCTTAAGGAAAAAAAGGGTGGAGAAAATGGCAACATAATAAAGTTAAAAGAAGTGGCCTAGTAACAAAGCATAAAAGAGTGATGTAGAAGTTCAAGGAGGGTTTAGACATATTATCCTAAGTTGATATCCTACCATAACCCTAACCTACATTATATCATCAAATAAGCCCTTTATGATTCTCAACTAAGTGTGGTCATGGTAATGGTGATTGAAAATAGGGGCAAGCCGATAGAAGGTACTTGTTAACATAGAGAATTTCTTGAGAGAGTGAGTGTTCGCACTTAAAATTCCTTGTTACGTGATTCGTATCTAGGCGTGTGAAATCTTTTTTCTTGCTAAGAGGTATGTGAACAAGTTGAGTTGGGTTCTGCATGATGATATAAAAGGAGATTTAACATGTTGTGGTTAACAAGTGAGTCATATCTAGAGTGCTAGTAGTTTTTGCGTGGTTGTTCCTTGAAGTCTATTATATCCTCTGCCATTCCCTTTTATGGTTAGGGATATTCGTAATATACGCTTACCCATATGGGAATAGTTTTTTGTGGTTGTAATCAAGCTAGATCCTTCATGAATATTGGGAAATAACATGTGTGCATACATGGAAAGTTGTCTCATAGTAAAGGTTGGTGCTTCTTGAGGACAAGCAAGCTTTTAAGTTGGGGATGTTGATGAGTGGTAATTTTACCACTTATATGCACTAACTATTTATGTGCACAATAATTTTTGTAAATTTAAATTAGACCAAATTGTTATTTAATGCACTGACAACCACATTTTATAGTTCTAAAATTAAGAATGAGGAAAGATGTGGATTGGAGTTCAAAAGAGATCAAATGGATACAAAAGAGTGCATCTGGAGACCTAAAGTTTTTTAGCCTCAGTTACTGCAACTGCAGTCTTCGTACCGCGGTCGCGGTCAGTCAAGCCGGTCAGCATAATGTGATCATGGAACAAAACCACAGTCTCATAACTGTCTTTGTAGTTCTGCAGGAATATCCCCAAGGGCAGATTTATAATATTGCATAGATGAATTCCAAACAATATCTAAGTGAAAACCCTTTCCTCTTTAGGTATTGCTTACCTCATAAGATATTTTTAATTGAAAGCTTGAAACTCTAATTAGGCAAGTTTGTAACTAATTTTGAGGCTTTATTTCTTAGCATTTTTATGAAGAAAGAATGCTTTTGATAATCCTAATGGTATATATCTCTCTTTACTTTCTTCATAAGTAGTTAAGTAATTTAGTCTTGGGATTATGTTGAACTAGAGTTTAATTAGTGTGTAGGTATTGTTGTGTTTGAATGATTGTTAGTTGTTGAGTAAGGATTTCACCATTGCTTTAGCTTATGATTTAGAATTTGATGGGTGAAAGCCCCAAATCTCCAAATGGGTTTGATGGATGAAAACCTCAAACTCTAGAAACCGTTTATCATCCTTAAAATACGGATGAAGCTGAATATGAGGTAACCCATAAAATCCTTGAAAGAGGGTTATAGAGGGGCAAGGAAATGGTGAACAATTAAGCCTATGGTTTTCTCCCTTTTTCGGTCTTTGAAATAAGTATATTAGGAGTGTAAATCATGTTAAAAGCATCATCCTAGAAATAGGGATGCTTTATGAAGGTTTTTGGTGATTACGAACTTCACACTTGTTAGGGGCTAAATCGTTGTGGTTTTCTCCCAAGATTAACCACAATGACCTTCGACCTAGATTATCCTTTATTTACAAAACAAATTTCATGCTAAGCCATCTTCAACTCGCACACTTTTAGCTTTAGGTAGACATAATCCCAAGATTTCCACAAGCTTTGTTGCTTAAAATAAAAGTGTCATCTCTTGATCATTTGCTAAAGATTGTACAAAAAGTTTCCAAACAAATCCTCCATTTTATTTTACACATTGTATTTGTTAGAATTTCGGGTAACCTCATAGTAATTTGAGCACCCATGAGGTTTGACATCTATAATTTGCTCTTTGAGAATCGACCCCAATACAAATTGGGTTACTTGAAAACGACCGCCTCAACCCTCAATTATGGGAGAGAGTTGAGCATTATCAATGCCTTAGAATTTGTCTGTCCAAAATACACACCTATCATGTGGTTGGGATCATTTGGAAACCTTTGCATGCAAACAAACTATGCTACCATATAAAATTCAGAATTTCAAACTCAATGGAGCCATCAAAACTTTCATCAGAGATCATTCGTACTAAGTTTGGGGACCATACTTGTAGTTCTATTTTTCATGTAATCCACCCAATAGCCTAAAATAAGTTTAGATTCCTCGAGACCTAAACCAAGGTCCTTTCTAGCCTAAAATCAATGGTCTAATGTTTATGGTGAAGTTGAAATTCTAATCGAAGATCATTTACTAGGAGTATTGATTTGAGACCTATTCCTTAACAACAAAAGCTCCAAACTGAAAAAATGATCCTAAAACCTAAACATAGTTTTTGACAATCAAACTGATAGTTCCAATAAATCACAAATAACCTATAGCCACTATGGGAACGTTCAAAACACAAAAATGTACATAAATTAGGAAATAACCTAGAGGGTCATTAAAATATCAACTACTAAAAGGGATTGTGTCTGCAGAAGTCAATGGATAGGAGGAGTACAAACAATCAAAGGGATGAGGTATGATAATGCTAAACTTACATGTCAAATTAAGTGCTAGGTGGTCATAATCAATATATTTACCAAAATTTGGAGTCGCGGTCGAATCCACAAGGAACAATATGAGTGGCGATCAAATTAATTCGAAATAATATATACAAGTTAAATTCAAACAAATGGCTCAAAAAGATAAAATAGGAGAGATAGGTTCTTACACTAATGATTCTTTTTAGGTTATTCTAGAATAAATTCGGGGCTACAAATAATTAGACAATTATACCTGTATCTCGGGATTTCACTACTAAGGGAGTGACATACGGTGGTTATTAATCAACATCAATTTAGTAAATCAAATATAGGTAGGCTTGGTTATAGATTTTGATGCTAGTCTTTTGACTACTCACCAAACTTTCACCCATTGATTTTTTAAATATCTAATAGGTGTGTTCAACAATTTGTATCCACAACCTAAATCTAGGTATTGCTATTTCTAGAATGATACCCATGGTATATAGTCAACCTCACATTCACCCTTATGTCTAAGATAGTGAAAATTTAACAAACTATACACATAATTATCTATCAATCCTTTGGTTTCCACATCCTTCTTTCAAGGATTATATGGATTCCTACACTTTATCCAAAACACTTCTTTTGGAGATGGCCTTGAGCTTTTTATAACTTAGAGCTTTCACTGATCAAATCCATGTGGGTAATTTAGGGCTTCCACCTATCAAATCCTAACCAAATTAGCATAGCAATGATAAAACCCATAAATATGAATTACCAAATAAATTCTAACAGCAACAACCCACACACACGTTAACCCTATCCACAAATAATCCCAAGAGGGAGATTTAGCTACACATAAGGTAAATAAGCATTGATATGCCCATAATCTCCTTTAAAATGAATTGTTGAAGATTTAAGAGAATGTTACTTCAAACTTGGCTCTCCCACAATATCATCAATGGTAGTGAGCAAATTATCCACGTAGAAAGTCTTCAATGTATTCTTCACCCAAAATTATACAATATTTTCTTTTCCAAAAATAGAGGCAATGAAGTCTAGAGCTAAAACCTAAAAAATTTGGGAGGATGGAATTCTCTCCATGAAGCTATGGTTTGAGTCCTTTTGTTAAATTAGGATCAGCATGTGCAATTACAGTTTTTCCCTTGGGCTGAATACTTTTGCTGAGCTGCGATCGCACCACTTAGCCATGACCACGATAGACTTATGCGATCAAAGTTGACTGACTATCTTTGATCACTTAAATCACAGTCAGTAGACCACGACCGTGGTACCTGAGGTGCCTTAATTGTAGGCGTTCAACTATACTTTTCCTTCAATCTTTTGACCATTTTAAGATCCAATCCACATCTTCCTATCATTTCAACTCTGTTCTAGAAAAGAGTTGATATTAGTGTATTTACTCATGAATATGTCTCATTTATTCATTCAAAACAAGGTAATGTACATGGATGTTGAGTGAGATTTTGTGGAAAAATCACCACTCATCAACACCCCCAACTTAAAGCCTTTACTTGTCTCAAGCAACACTATCTCTTACCATGAGACACAATTATTTATGCCCAAACATTATGCCCTAGAGGCCATAATGACTTCAACTATTGTTGCAACAAAAAGCAGCTCATTCCACATGTGCTAGGCAAATTTCACTACACCCCTCATTATAAAATGCAATACTCAAGAATGCATAAGAATTTAAAGAGAAACTAAGAAGCAACAACCAATACTCTAGAGATGGATCCCTTTTTACCATATTTAAGCTATACTCCATTTGTCTTATTTCTTGAGAAGTGACAAAAATCACCCACCTCAACTTATTCGCATCCCATCCTCATAAGAAAGAGAATTTACACACTCCAAACTATAAACTATGTAACAAGGAATTTGTAAGTGCACAAACTGTCTCTCTCTCAAAAGAAAAAAGAAATCTCAATGCAACAAGTGTCATACTATAGGCTTTCCTCTATATTCAATGTCCACTAAAAAAAGTAAATGGTAAAAGATATCAAAGTACTTTCTAAGCTTATAACATAGCTTTGGGTTAGGGTAGGATACCATTTATAAAAAACATGGATTCACCATTCCTTGAACATTTACATCACCCTTTACAATTCTTCATTTTTTGACTTAGTGCCATTTTTCTTTATTTTCTTACTTGTCTTATGCCTACAATTTGTTTCCTTTGTTTACCACTTTTCTGTAATTTATTTTTCATGCAACTTACGTGCAATTCATTTCTTCGTTGGATCTTTTCTTTTTATTAAACATTTTTTTCAACACTTAGGCATATTTTGCATTTTTCTAATAATTCGTGGCTCCAAACTTCCTTCCATCACTTTCACCACACCTAATTTAGGATTTAATCCTCAAGTTTCATTTTTGAGTTCAAGGAGGGCATGGTTCAAAAAAGGGATAAAAAGAATCGAACACGACTTGTAATGAGTTTACCAAAGAATGGTCTAAAGGCTCGAAGTGGGTACTAGGGATTACAATCATGCATAGAAAGTCTTTTTAGGCTAGAGTGGGTTCCAAAATCATAAGGATGGCCTAATGTCATTTCTCTAACCACAAACAACAAAAATTGGTTTTGAAAGACTAACGGGGCAAGTTATAGATAACACAAGTGTACAAGAGATAAATAGCAAAATCTCACCATACGTGCATTAAAAATTAACCAAGGGAGTTAAAATATCCCTCCCATGAGGGAAAAAAGTGGAGTATTTATCATTATTTACAAGTCAACCATTTGTGGGGCCACAAATAAAGGAAGATTTGTTACAAGATTGCTCACATCCATGCCCTTGATTTTTCAAAATTTTTGGATGGAAGGGGTTTCTTGTTTTGCAATAGAACTATGAATAATTTGCTAAGCTATTGCTACAACCAGAGCCTTAGTCTCATATCTTAGCTCAAAATAGGCTAACCACCCATATGGCTACTCAGACTTTACCAATGGTGGGATATGGATTGCACTTGTTTCGCCCACATTATTGAGTTGTCCCTCATCATTGAGAGAAACATCTAAGGACCCCATATTAGTAGCATTGTCACTCATTGTTCCGTTAATAATACGATCGCCTATAAAAAAATAAAAAATAAAATAAATCACACCACCCCAGGTATACCTAAGTAAAAATCACACAGCACAAGTGAAGTCTATAATCCACTCACCAACATAATGCTATTTTTATAACGCTCAAATTACTTCCATGATTAAGGGGTAAGGCATTTATTGTTAAAATCCCTACTCTCATTGGGGTCAAATCCACAAGGAGCGAAATGCACTCTTGGTGCTCTAGTTACTAAAAGGATACCCAAAATGCAAACAAATACAACATATAATAAAAGTAGGGGGATTTGGTTTGTATAATCTTTTGAGCCACAACAAGCTATAATGAAACTTTTGTTTTAAAAATCAAGTTTTGGAAGAAACTTAGGATTGTCTTCCTAAAGGTATAAAGTATGTAGGTTTGAGATAGTTCAATATGATATCTAGTTGTTGAGTGAGAGATAGGGTAGGTCAAAAATCTCTGCGGCTAGTTTTTCAACTTAACCTCAAAGATTTCACCCATTGGCTCTTTCAAGTACCTAACACATATATGATTCATAGTCACCCAATACCTTAATCGGGCACCGCTATTTCTTGGAAGATGCCTATGATGTGACTTGCACTCCATTTACACTTTTTTCTAAGATGGAAAAAGATGGTAAACCACATAATTAATTTTCCAACATTGACTTGTCCCCCTATAGCCTCTTTTCAAGGATACTATGGCTCCTAGGGTTTCACCTTCATCCCGCTTTCAAAGATGATGGAGGTTTTCTAGCATTCGGCATTTTCACCCTTAAAACCCATTTGTAGAATTAGGGTTTTCATCAATAAAATTCCAACTATTATTCTAAAGAAATGGAGAAATCCATACTTAACAACATGAAATCATGTAAACATATCAACAACCATATACAAATATACTTTAGTTCAACATAATCCCAAGACTAAATTACGTAGCTACTTATGAATAAAGTAAAGAACGATATACCATAAGGATAATCCAAAGCATCCATCCTTCACAAAACTGTAAGAATTCAAGTCTCCAAAATTAGTTACAACTATGCCAAATTACGATTCTTATTTTCAAATTCAAAAATATCTATGAGGTAAGTAACACACAACGAATAAAGGTCTTTTGCCTATATAAGGTTTGGGATTTTACCAAGTGAATTTACAAAAAAGCCCTGGGAAATATCCCCACTAAGCTTCGATCGCATGAGGTTGTCCGCGATTATGGCTAACGCAATTGTGGTAGTGTTCTTCGATTGCATTCTATTGACCATCTTGACACACCGTGACAACTCTCTTTGGCCCACGATCATGGTAACTAGGGATGATGACTTCTCCAGGGCTTCAGCTGCACTTCTTTACTTCAACTTAATCGCTTTTATCTTTAATTCATATCTTTCTATCTCACAAACTCTATGCTTGTAAAATATGGATATTAGTACATTCAATCGAGATTATGTATCTTTATTATTTATACAAAATGTCGTAGTGTGCACAAAAGTTGAGTATAAGTGAGTGGTAAAATCACCACTCATCAAGCTATAAAACAAAAGTTAAGGTTTTAAATGCATCCTAAACTTGGTTTTATTTCTCGGCATGGTGTATATATATGTATTCATGTATATGAATGATTATGGTTACTTACTTTGGTTTTGAATAATGGAATTTTTTTATCCTTTTTCCGGAGTAAATTCTAGCATTTATCGCACTAACTGTTATTGGGCGCTTTATCCTGCGCCTTACAGGAATTGGCCATATTATCATTTCTCTGGCTCAGTGACTTAGATCTGAGGACAGCTTAAGTCAGACTGAAGTGGTGAGCTTCCATTTTTGGAAAGCCCATTACATGATATGGTTTATCTTATGTCTTTACAATTTATTTGTCATTGGTTTTTGGCTATGGTCAGGGGCATATACCAACTAGATATTCTTAGATATAGTTTAGAGGCTTTGTGTGGACAACTGTGGACTTGGGTATGAGATGAGTATAATATGGATTTGTGTTAATTTTTTTGGGTTGGCTATTGGGTATATTGACTTGGTTGGGTTGATCTCTAATGTTGACTTATCCCAAAGTCATCACAATTTAAAATATTTTATCTTGTTATATGTGTCGAATACATCCGACATAAGGTATATATTGGTTGGTTGGATTGGGTATCGGGAGTGGTCTCCGGTCCTGGTTAGACTTGATATGCCCATTGCAATGAGGCCCTAGTTTGGTTCATGTAAACTACCACTGCAGGAATACACTGCACCATCTATAGATGATCAATGAACTATACACCTGAACATACATTATAAGACAACATAGAACCAAGAAAAGTATGAGATTAGTACTTTGAATGCACTGTTATGTAAGTTAAGTTGTATGACATACATGTAAAATTTTAACATGGATGCATGAACATGTAAAAGTTAGAATGCATGACCAAGTGTAATGTGTACTGACATAATCTGACTGACTGATAATCTATAAAACTGACTGAATAAATACTAAAATCTGACTACTTGGTCCAGCAAACTTGAACTAAAATTTATTGAGTATTAACTGAAACTATTGAAGCTATCATGTAACTACATAAACATATGAGCTATCATAGATTTCAGCGTCTGACCTACATTGAGGAGGGCTATTCTATCCTTGCCATCAGAGTAGAACCTAAAATGAACTGGAGTGATCACTAAACTAATCCCAGGAAAAACAATTTTGCCAGGCCCCTAAATAGACCGTGGCACATAGTTTCTGGGAAGTAGAATATGTTGAACCCATACATGCCTCTCAGCGTTAAATCCTACTCCCAACTAAAAGACACTTAAATACTAACTAATGCATAAACTAATAATTTTTTTGCCCATATAAGGTATTTAAAAACTAACAGTTTATGCCTAATTCGAAGAAATCATGAGATTGTAAAATTTTTAACTTAACATGAAATAATATTGGTATAACAATAAAATCAAAGGTTTATTGACTCATTACTTGAATATTCTAAGACGTCAGTAAACATGTAGGTATTGCGTGTTCATAAACCTCTAGCACTTATGATTACAAAATTCAAAAATAACACTTAAATATTAACATAAAGTAATAATTCAAAGACCCAAAACATGAGATAGTTCCATAACCTTATAAGTTACATGAAATTGAACATGGGATTAGTTGACCTTGCAAATATATAGTGTGTATATAGTTTAAAGCATAAATTTAGGAATTTGACATGATATAAACTAGATGTGACATGGTGTTTTTGAACTTCAAGCATATAGGAGCATGGTTCACATGCGTTAAAACAATTAGCATTGCTTAAATGAAGACTAATAAGGAATAATGGATAACTTTCATTATTTAAATTGAAATTTATTATAAATTAAAGTATAATTCATAATTGAACCAAAAGAGGGTTTTGGGGCTCAATGGGTGGAAGACACATATTGATGAATACCCCACATACCTGAAGTATAAGATTTGGGGAAATCCTTGAAATATATGAAATCCTTGAAATTTATCTCATTCTTTAGAAACCTTAATTGCTTGAGAAAGAAAAGAAAATTATCCTTCTTGACTATATTTTGTGAAATTGAGGATTATGTCATGATTTGGGGCATTAGGGTCTTTTATACCACCCTTTGTGAAGATAGAATGACATGGGCTTGGCTTTTAAAGTAGTGGGAAAAGATATAAAATACCTTCGAAAAATGTGTTGGAAAACAAACTCCCTATCCTTATGACTCAACTTGTGACTCGTAAAGACTGGTTATGACTCGTGGTCTGAGTCATAGCTGGGTTCTGGGATTCTAGGAACATTCTTGTTTGACTATGACTTGCCACCTAACGACTCTTCATGACTGATTATGAGTCATAGGATGGAGTTGTAGTTTGAAATTGAGGCCTTGGCTCATACACTAGTCAGGCTACGGGTCTATGAAGAGACTGTTAAGGTCTGGTTACAAGTTGTATGTGGGACTTGTAACCACTGGATAGGGTTTATGTCTACACACACCATATTGACAATATGTCCCTCCATACAACTCATTGTCACTGATTACGAGTCCTTTTAAGGTATCGTTGTCATAGAACTAAGGCGAAGGGATTTACTAAAATGGTTAGCACTCACTCGCGATAACTTATCACGAATGGTAACGACTAGTTACCCTAAGTCCTAACCATCGCAGTCTTTCCAGGCTCTCAAATAAGAATTTCTATAATTTCTTTCCATGGCCTCAGAATGAGACAAGGCTTGATGCATTGGAAAGTTAAACTTATAGTCTATTTCTTTGGAGTTTTATAACATGAACACTTGTTGTATTACAATGAGGATTATTTTCACGAGTTTTCTAGCCATGTGACTTTTAATCTTGATTCTGATTATGATAGAGTTTTATTCTTTGTTAGAGGGTTATTGGTTTCCATTCATATGTCTACTAAGAGTATGAATGGTATGGGTAGTTCTTTTGCTGAGGTTTCAAATTATGCTAGGGATTAAGGAGAATCACTATGAGGGTCTTGAGAGACATACAATGAGGCCTAGGTTTCAGGCTAGATTTAGTGGGAGTTTTCATAGTTTCCGACCTAAAGATGGTAGTTCTTAGAGTAAGTATCCTCTATGTCCATCCTATTATCCTCAAAGTCAACCTAGTCAACTTATTCAAGCAACTCTTCTAATTACTAAAAGTGGTCATTCTAGTGCCACAGATCACCCTAGTAAGGGGAGTGGTCAGTCTTCAAAGGATTCATTTTATAGTCATTCTAGACATAGTGGTCATTTTATGTCAGACGATTATATTAGTTCTCGTTTAGCTCATATTTCTTGTTTTACTTATGGACTCTCTAGTCACTATTCATGTGATGGACCAAGTGATAACACTCAAATTATACTCTTGAAAAGGTGTAAGCGATCGTTGTCAATATAAAATCCAACTAGGTTGGGGTCGAATCCGACATGGAATAGGGTGTGAATTTCAATTTTTTTACAAAAGATTTTACTGGTAGTTTACTATTTTTGAAAGATGGGGGTTTATGTTCATGGTGTGTTAAATATCACTTTCAATACTTCAGTGATTGTAATCAAGATAAATGGGAAACCAGAGCTATGTTCACCAAGGGTTTCGGGAATAGACGAATATTAGGTAATGCTAGAGTTCTCGAAATGAGTAGAACAACAGAATATCCCTGACGATTATACTATCTCACTTATCTCTCGAACTCACCAGACAATTTATTATCTAATTCTCTCGAACTTAGATAACTTATCTATTTCTGATAGGATGTTCCTGTTGATAATTCATATTTTCTAGTCTATTTCTTCCTTAGAAGCAAATAAAACCTAAGGTATAACCTAATATTTGCAACCGCTATATTTTAGTTAAAAAAATAGAATCTCAAGATGTTTTACTACTCTTCCAATCCGTTAAACACCTAGTATCATATCAAACTCTAATTCATGGATCCCATAACTCTGGCTAATGAAATTAGCCGCTTATGATTTGATGAACAAAATAACAAGTTGAATTCATGATTATAATGATAAACTTACCAATGGGTAGAAAACAAAAAGTAGTTCCCCCGATTTAATCACAAAGTAGGAACCCCAAAAATAGTTGATACAAAAACACAAGAATATTTTATTAAAGAGAGCAAAAATATGTGTCTCTCCTCTTAGAGTTGATGTCTGATAGCTGAATTATTCCTTTTATCAAAAACCCTAAAAGATACTATTTATAATGAATCCTAATTAAGGAAATAAAATAACAAAATTAATAAAATTGTCTGGAATTGGTGATCCCCAGGCTGATGTCGCGTCAAGAAGTTGATGCCCTATCACGGATGGCGTCAGAGAGGCTTCAGTTGTCTTCAGGTCTTGTCTTAGGCTGATTATATGGATGATGTCAGGTCAGGTATCTGATGGTGTATCACCGACTTTGTCAGATATCTTCTTCCCATTCTAACTTTCTGCATAAGGCTGACGCCATTCTTAATGCCTTATCACGACTTTGACGCCACATCACTGGCGTCGTCAGAACAACTTCTCAAACTGTAACTCCCTAATTAAGGCTGACGCCAATGCTGATAGGCTATTAAAAGGCTGACGACTTATCACAGAGGTTGTCAGCCATGTTTTCTTCTATTTTGCTCAGATTTTCAACTCTTTTGCTCCATTATGGTTTATTATCATTTCTTCAGCCTTTTTCTGCAATATCATAAGCAAACACATCAAAACAACAAGAGTTACTTTAGAATTCATAATTTTTTTGAGCAAAAAAGCATTAAATGTGTTAGCTTTTGCTCACACATCAACACCCTCAACTTAAAACAATTGTTTGTCCTCAAGCAACAACTAACTAAGAGAATACAACTAACATTCTGCAGTAAACAACCAATTTAGTTCAAAATTTAGTTTACCATCTCCAAGGTCAACAAACTCAAAACTACTGTGCAATTTATTGAAAAGCAACAATGTAACACAAAGGCTTCTACCCATGGCATCAACTGAGTACCAACAATCATGCATGTATCAATATACACTACCCAAACAAGTAAGTAACTTAGCAAGATACTAGCATGCCCTCACAACAAAGAAATTACCCTTTTTTTCTCATGTCAGACATCAAAAATATAAACACGGGGATCATCACAAAAATACTCACTCTCAGAATGAAGTTCAAACCAGTGTATGTAAAATTCCATATGCTTTCCCTTATTGTCATTACCAAGGTTTCCAGATAGGTACGCTAGGATCACTCTAGGTCTTTCTTTGGCTTGTAACGTAGGTTAGGGCTGGTATGATATTATACGGCATTTAGAGTAACTAACATCCTTGGCAATAACTTAACCTGTGGGGTCCACTTATTAACCTCTTTTTCTATTATTTTTTTTCTCTTTTTCTCCTTTTTTCACTTTTTCTATTTTCTTACTTACACTTTCAAGATGGGTGCACTTCTTTTTATTCTAGCAGAGTTTCCTTTCTTGCATTTTTTCACCAACACCCAACATTTTATTTTTTTCTTTAATTCTTTGTATTCTACTCTACCCTTCTTCATACCTCTTATATCACCCACCCCTATGATAGCCAGCCTCAACTTAGGTTGTTTTCCTATGTTAAGGTGCATAGTGTCCAAGGAGGACCAGGGCTAAAACAGGTTCATTATGATTTAAAAAGGGAAGGTGATAGGTGTAATAAAAAGAAAAATGGTCAATTAAGGGTCAAACCGGGATCAAGGGATGTCGTGCATTAGAGGAAGGTCATTTAGGCTGATAGTGACTTAAATTCAAAATCAGCCTATGATCCTTTTCTAACCCCTATCTCTCAACTATGGTAAGATGAACCGGGCAGGTTTTTGATTTGACACTACAAAGAGAACTCGATATAGTCTCACAAGCAATATCACTAGCTACTACCTATTTGGTTCAAACAATTGTTCAGCAGTGATGGTTAGGTAACTAAAATAATGTCATGACGAGATGCACAGTGATCACACTAAGGTGAAATTCATACAGTCATGCAAAACAAACCTTTGAAGAGGTGTTCAAAATTAGAAAATCAGTTAACTGCCTACAGAACTTGCACTACTCCAAGTTAGTTATAGAATATGCTACAAGAATATGCTACCCTACAACCTCAACTTAAAATTAAAATAAAATGAAACTAAAGGTTAGGATATACCTAGAGTTAATAAAGTCTCAAATCATGGGTCCTTGACCCTGCAGTAGTGTTATCCTCATCAGGAGCTTCGCTTTGCTCCAGTTCAGTTGTTCTGCTGGATGAGGCTCCTATAGCTCTCGCTCGCAGTGATTCTTCCCATTTATAGATATCCTCTCGGGATGCTTGCATTGTCCTTTTCAAGTTCACTTTCTCCTATTCTGTCAACTCATCATCTGCCTGCAGTTTCTTCTCTGCCTTCTTCTTCTTCTTTACCTTTTTCTCGGCCTTGCTTTCTCTTACATCATCTTATTGTCTCTTTCTCTTACCTTTTTTAGCTTTTTGTCTTTCCTCTTTTTCTTTTTCACTGGCACCACAGTGAGATCTAAGATTGGAGGTTCATCCTCAGATTCCTCAGCTATCTGCCCTGCAGGCATCATAAACTGGTGTTGTTGTACTACCACCATCTCAGCTTTTACCTTTTGTAGGGCCACTCTAAATTGAGCAAGCTCTGCTTCAGTCAGCTTTTGTGCGCTTGCACCAAAATGCTTCTCCAGATCTGTAACCCGTGCAGGCAAAGTACCAAAGGGCTTAAGAGCAGCCTTGATTCTTTTATCTACAGCAGCAGCAAACTGCTCAGTAAAGGTACGTAGCTGCGTCTCACTTTATTTGTCCTATTTGGCCATATTTCTGATATCAATAGGCTAGGATGCAGCTTCTGCTGGTGCTGTAGGAACTGATGGACCTAGCTCATCATCAGGAACTGAGCCTACCTGAGCAGCCTTAGAAGCTTGCACCTCAACTTCAGGTACTGAACTAGGGCCTGCAACTGTTGGGTTTACCTCAACCCTCACCCCTCTATCAAGTGTCAGCCTTAGCTAATTTTTCTCATACTGAATAGGTTGTGGGTCATAGTGGCATACAAAGTCTCATAAATCCCAGAAATATGTGGTACCTCTACCTCTGTGCATAGCCTGGTAATCAGACAAGGGAATGGATAAGCTGTGTCAGATCTCGTTACCCAAATCTTGTTCTCTTCAGCAATAATCTCTCAAAATTCAGCTTAACGTTGGCCACAAGACATGCAACTAATATTTCTCGATCATCACCCAGAATATTATCTCCATCGGTCGGCATCAAGTAGGTGAGCACAACACGCAACCATAATTTTTCCTCTTGAGTCAAAAAAGCCTTGTAAATATGCTTACTAGGTTGGGTCAGCCATAAAGGGTCTCCCTCACCTATAAGTGTAGCTAACCAAGACGTTGGTCATTCTTACTCTTCAGACGATGGTAGAATACAGGATTTGTGACCTGAGGACTAAAGTTGGGTCCATGTAGAAACTTATTGGTAGTCGTATCAGAAATATCTACATTTACCCCACGAACCGAAACTCTAGTCAGTAAAGGCTGGTCTTCTGTGGTCTCTCTACTCTTGCACATGCTCTCTAATCTTGCCTGGTAGTTCGCATAGAACTCCCGGACTACTGTAAGCCAAACCAGTTTACCTCCCTTAGCAGTCCATCCCAGCCCATAATCTCTAAATTTTTTCTCAACTACAGGATACCTAGGCAATCCTGCGATGATGACTCTCTTCTCTGGAAACACCGGTCTTCAGGTAGATCTTCTTTTTGTTCTAATCAACCCTTTGAGGAAGATGTCTTTCACTTCAGGGATCTACCATCTAGAACTCTCTTGAATCTCCTAATTCTTGTATTTTATCAAAGTTCCCCGAACTGGGGGTTCCCTCTGCACTTTATTTTCAGTCGCAGGAGTTTCAGAGAATGTTTCCTCAGAATGAGCCTTCTCAGAATCAGGCTGTTTGGACTCAGTTTACTTACAACCTTCTTTCTCAGAAGATTCACTCTCAGTTGGGGTGGTAGTCTCAGTATCATCACTATCCTCCACCGCAATGGTTTAGGTGGAGAAAGGGCCTTTCGACTGGGTTTATTTCTCCTTCACTTTAGCAGTGGTTCTTCATCTTTGTAATCACAGTCTTTATCAATATGCTTTTGAACAACTTTAGGATTGACAACTTTCTTTGGAGTGTTAAGATTCTGTCTTATAGGTGCCATTAGAATGTTCCTTGACCATAAGACAACCACAAGTAAATGATCAAGGTATAGCAGTCAAAACATGTTATTCAAGTTCACTTAGCATTATCATCTAACTTGTGACGACGTAGCTGACAAGGCATCACATTTGTGATAACCTGTCAGCTATGTCATCAACCTAAAACAGTGAATGCTCCCTTTTTCAAAGTTTCTGACGATGTACCTGATAAGGTATAATGCTTGTGATAGCCTATCATCAATATCGTCAGCTCAAAATTTCCCTCCACTCAGTTTGCATTCATAATTTTACGACCAAATTCTTCATATAATCACATGGTATTTTTATGTTTGTAGGGTTTTCAAATTTTTGCAATTTAGGCACAACTTAACCCTAATTTTTGATTTCCATGCTATTACAACTTGAACTCAAGTTTCTTCCTTTAGAGAATTATGTTTTCAACAACTTTACCACTTCAATGATAGGAGAACAAAGTTATGAGCATACCTGATGAGTTGACTCCACTTGATTACGTGAGAGAGAAGAAAAGATGAGAGGTAGACTATGATTTTCCTTGCAATCCCACAACTATGAGGAAGGAGGTTTCCTTGTATAATTGGGAGTGTTTTGAAATGAAGTAAATATCCTACTAAGGAAATAAAATAATACTTAAAGAAGGAACTAAAATAAAGCAAAAACCTGAAGGGTTTTACACTTTGGCCGAGTCGGATTTGGATCAAATTGGGCTTAGATTTTTCAAAATAATACAATGGCTGACGCCAACTCATGATAAGCCATCAGAAATGTGATAGGTTATCACAGAGGTCGTCAGCCTTAACAGATAAGGTCTTACCCTCTAATTTTTCTAATGACGTTGGTGATAAGCCATCATAGTTGTGATAGCCTATCATGAATGTCGTCAAAACCATTTAACTTGCATTCTTTAATTTTTACCTTGACCTTTTTTAACCCCTTGAGTTCCTTTCTATTACTACCTAATTGAATAAAAATAAAATGCATGAAAATAAAAATTTGGGTTACCTCCCAATAGTGCTTGATTTAGTGTTGTGGCACGACTTGGTTATCTCGACTTCTCAGACTTCGTCAAGATGTCGTATCACTACCTTATTACAACATTCCTGGAATACACCCACAAATGAGAAGATGTTTATCTCCTCCAACTGATTCATAGGAGGTTGCATTTTAAATCTGGCCTCCTTTTTCCCATATCTAAACTTGAGCTCATTGAGTTACATATCAACCAATACTCTCCCCGTGGATAATAATGGTCTACCCAAGATGATGGGTACCTCAAAATCAACATCACAATCCAGTATCATTAAGTCTACAGAAAGAATAAAATCATCCACCTTTATCGGAAATCCTGCAATATACTAACTGGTCGCTTCACCGATCTATCTGCCATAACAAGATGCATCGTTGTGGGGGTAGGCTCCCCCAATCCAAGTTTTTTGTAGATAACAAGCGACATCAAAGTTATACTTGCTCCTAAGTCACATAAATCTTTGGTACACTTTATGGACCCAACTGTGCACGGTATGGTAAATGCTCCAGGATCAGGCTTTTTTTGCACTAAGGATTGTGAAGACACAGAACCATAGTGATAGATATTGTCCACTAGCTCACAACTTACCTTCCACTTCTTTGTTAGCAATTCTTTCATAAATTTAGCATATTTAGACATTTTCTCAAGTGCCTCCATCAATGGCATATTCACAGTTAGCTGTTTCATTATTGCCATGAACTTGCTAAATTTCTCATTATCTTCTATCTTTTTCAACCTCTAAGGAAATGGAGGTGGTGTTCTTAGCATTTGTTTTAATACCACTTCCTCTTTATTGTCGTCTTCTTTCTATGACATGTCAACAAAGCTATGCAGCTTCTCAGAATCCACTAGATTACTTCCTTCAAATTTACCAACACTTACCTCCTTCACCACAGCTTTTCCATAGAAGGGCCAAATAACATATTACCACTACGAGTGGTATTCTCCATACAAGAGCCATCATTCTGTGGGTTCTGAACTGTATCACTAGGTAAAGTACTACCTTTACTCTTATTAAGAGTAGCTGAAAGTTGGCTCATCTGCTGCTCCAACTACTTAATAGAAGCTAAGTGTGAGCTAAACAACTGACTGAGGGTAGAAAACTCACTTTTCATATTAGTTACCCCCGAGTTGGCTGCCTCCACTCCCTTCAACATCTTTTTTATCATGTCCTCTATGGAAATCTTGCCAGATCTAATTATTGCAGCATCCCAACTTCCAGGAGGAATACATAAACCACTTCTATTATTATTGTTTCTCCAATTTCCCTGCTCCCTATCTTTATAATCAGGCTTGTTATAGAAAGTCCGACCTTGGTTCCCTTGGTTATTGCCTCAGAAACGCCCTTGATTACTCACATATTTTGCCTCAGCATCAGCACCTGAAGATACAGTACCCTAAGAGTCCACAGCCTTGACCATTTCAGTCTTACCGGATAGCAAGTGCTTAGCCAGCAATTCCATCTGCGTCTTCAAATGGGCCATGTCCTAATCTCGTTCCTCCTCCCTTCTACACTGCTCTACAGTAATACCACTAGCAGTAGTAGGGCTAGCCACTACAAAATCTCTAGTGTGCGAAACCCGACTCTTCTTAGTCATTCTATTCAGCATATCAGAAGCATCCAGAAAAGAGAGGTCAATAAATGAGCCACCTGCAACATTGGCAATAATTGTCTTTGTCACAGAGTTAAAAGCTCTATACAAAGTCTACATCAAGTGCAAGTCTATCTTATTGTGGTTAGGAAATTGTGCAAGTTTTTTTTAAACCTTTCCTAAGTATCATGCAGTGCTTCAATTAGAGGAATTCTGAAGTTGCTAATCTTGTCCCTAAACTATACTCTTCTGGAGTATGGAAAGAACCCTTCTAGGAATGCATCTTTTAACTGTCTCCAGTTAGTTATTGAGTTGGGCTATAACTCATTCAACCACATTGTTGCCTCTCCAAATAATGACAATGGAAATAACCTCAACTTTGTCACATTCTGGCTCACTCCAGAATTGTTAAAGAATTTGCAGATAGTGATAAAGTTCACCAAATGCATGTTCGGATCATCATCAGGAAAGCCTCCAAATAACCCTTTCAAATTTAGGAGTTGGATCATGATACTTGTTATGCTGAAATTTACACTTGGTTCTAACGGTGGTGGAATGATACTACCCATTGCATTGGCTCCATCAATTCCTTCATCATCTTCATCAGCCTCATATTGCAAAGGCTGTTGACCATATCATCCTCGAACTGGATGATTTCTGCTAACGTTTTGCTACACTGGTGCAGTAACTTGCTCAGCTTTCCTTGAGTTTTGAGGATTCAGTAATTCCTCATCACCCAAGTCTTCATCATCAGGAGTTTGGTGACGTGCTTATTGATCCAAATTTTTCAGATTCACCTGAGCCCTGGCTAAAGAATCTAGTCTTTCTACTTCTTATTGTTCAGCCATTCTCTCAATTAGTTGAGTTTCTAGATTGATTCGTAATAGAGGTTCTCCAGAACTTCTCATGCTTGGAATAAACAACACAGTACCTACAATAAATTAAAAACAAATAAACATAAATCACAGAAACTTAACTATCAGCAAATTTTTGCATACAAAATTTTTAGTCTACAATCGTATTCCCCGACAACGGAGAGATTTTTGATAATGCTCAAATTACACTCTTGAATGGGTGTAAGCGATCATTGTCAATACAAAAACCAACTAGTTTGGGGTCAAATCCCACAGGGAATAGGGTGTGAACTTTGATTTGTTTATGAAATATCTTACTGGTAGTTTACTATTTCTGAAAGATGGGGCTTTAAGTTCACGGTGTGTTAAATATCACTTGCAATACTTCAGTGTTTGTAATAAAGATAAATCGTAAACTAGAGCTATGCTCACCAAGGGTTTCAGGAATTGACAGATACTAGGTAACGCTAGAGATTGTCGAAATGAGAAGAACAACAAAATATCCTTGACGATTATAATATCTTACTTATCTCTCGACCTCACCAACCAATTTATTATCTAATTCTCTCGAACTTAGATAACTTATCTATTTCTGATAGGATGTTATCTTAGATAGATAAATCCAGTTACGGTATTAATCATTAAATTGAAGGTTGGTAGCTTTCAAGTCCCTATTGATAATTCACGTTCTCTAGTCTATTTCTTCGTTAGAAGAAAATAAAACCTAAGGCATAACCTAATGTTTGCAACCACTATATTTTATTTAAAACAACAGAATCTCAAAAATTCTTACAATTCTTTGAATCCGTTAAACACCTAGTATCATATCAAACCCTAATCCATGGATCTCATAACTCCGGCTAATGAAATTAGACACTTATGATTTGATAAATGAAATAACAAGTTGAATTCATAATTATAATGATAAACTTACAAATGGGTAGAGAACTACAAGTAGTTCCTCCGATTTAATCACAAGGTAGAAACCCCAAAAATAGTTGATATGAAAATACAAGAATATTTTATGAAAAAGAGCAAAAATATGTGTCTCTTCTCTTAGGGTTGAAGTCTAATAGATGAATTATTCCTTTTATCAAAAACCCTAAAATATGCTATTTATACTAAAGCCTAGTTAAGGAAATAAAATAACAAAATTAATAAAATTGTCCAAAATAAGTGACGCCCAGGATGACGCCACATCAAGAAGTTGATGCCCTATCACAGATGGCGTCAGAGAGGCTTCAGTTACCTTTAGGTTCTATCTTAGGCTTACGATATGGCTTACACCATATTAGGGATCTGATGGTATATCACCGACGTCGTTAGATATCTTCTCCCTATGCTAACTTTCTACTTAAGGCTGATGCCATTCTTGATGCCTTATCACGACTTTGATGCCACATCATCGGTGTCGTCAGAATAGCTCCTAAAACTCTAACTCCCTAGTTAAGGCTGACACCAATGCTGATATGCTATCACGAGGTTGACGACTTATAACGAAGGTCGCCATCCATGTTTTCTTCTATTTTGCTTAGATTTTTAACTCTTTTGTTCCATTATTGTTTATTCTTATTTCTTCAGCCTTTTTCTACAATATCATGATCAAACACATTAAAACAACAAGAGTTGTTTTAGAATTCACAATTATTTTGAGCTAAAAAGCATTAAATGTGTTAGATTTTGCTCACACATCACCTAGTCATGGGGAAATGGTTGTTTTAGCTTAGAGTGTTCCTCCCATTAAAGAAGTTTACCCCTTAGCTAGTGGTTCTTCTTGTTGTCTTAGGAATGGTTTCTTAGTTACTCGAGGAGATTTTTAAGTATGAAGGACAGAAATTCAGTCAGGTGCCCAGCCAGGTGGTGGGTGTGGTTTGTTATACGCACCATCTTATAAACCCAAGGCTCATACTTCAAATGCTTTAGTTACATGTATGATTTTTGTGTCTCACTAGTGTACCTTTTTTATTTGATTTGAGATCCCTTTATTCTTATATATATGATTATTATGCACCATGGTTGGAGTTCTCTTGTGATTTTTTATCTATGCCATTATGCATATCTACTCTCATGGATTATTCTTTAGTAGTGGATTAAGTATTGCGATCATATGTTATGACTGCTGGTGATGTTGATCCTTTTGTTAATCTTATTATTTTTGATATGGTGGACATTTACGTAATTCTAGGCTTGAACTTGTTATCCCACTTTCATGAAGTTATAGATTGTTTTGCCAAGATCATTACCTTAGCAATTCCCAGCGTACCCTCAATCATATGGCAGGGAGCTTCTAACTGCAAGCTGATAGGGATTATCTCCTATATGTGTGGTCGTAGACTTTTCTCTAAGGGTTTAGAGACTTATCTCACTTATGTTTGTGATGCTAGTATAGGCAGTCTATCGCTTAACTCTATTTTTGTTATTTGTATATTTCTTTATGTATTTCCTTCCGACCTTCTTGGTATTCCCCCTAACCATTAGATTAAGTTTTCTATTGAACTCAAACCTACTGCATGGCTTATTTCTATGGTACATTACCATATGGCTCCTGCCAAACATAAGGAGTTGAATTCTCAACTTCAGGATCTTCTTAGTTAGGGTTTTATTATACTGAGTGTATCCTCATGAGTAGCTCTTGTATTGTTTTTAAGGAAGAAAGATGATTCAATATGTATGTGCATTGATTATAGGAGGCTTAATATGGTGACAGTGAAAAACTATTATCCTATGCTTCACATATATGATTTATTTGACCAACATTAAGGTGGGGCCATGTTTTCTAAGATTAATTTGAGTTTTGGTTACTATTGGTTGAGGATTCGGGCTAAGGATGACCCTAAAACATCTTTTTGAACCCGTTATAGTGGTTATAAGTTCTTAGTAATATCTTTCGGGTTGACTAATGCTCCACATGTATTTAGGGATTTGATTAACCAAGTGTTTAGGCCTTATTTGGAATCCCTCATAATTTTGTTTATTGATGACATCCTTGTGTATTTAAGGAGTAATAAGAAGCATGTAAAATATTTGATGATCATGTTGTAGAGTATGAGAGATAGTTTGTTGTTTTTCCAATTTCTCGAAGTGTGAGTTTTGACTGGAGTGAGTGACATACCTTGGCCATGTAGTGTCTAAAGATTGTATTATTGTAGACCCAACCGAGATAGAGAAGATTGCTTATTAGGATAGACCCACATCTTTGATTGAGGTTCATAGCTTCATTACTTTGGTTGGTTTTTATAGGTGCTTCATTGAGAGCTTTACTGTTATTCATCCCCTATGACCAGATTAGCTTAGAAGGAAATTCCTGTTTGATGGTTTAAAGAGTGTGAGTTGAGATAACATAGGAGCTCAAGGACTTTCTTAATTTAGCTCATGTGTTAGCTCTTCCTATTACAGGTGAGGGATTCACCAAGTTTTGTGATGATTTTGGCATTGGTATAGGACATTTATTGATGTAATTGGGTTGTGTTATTGCTAATGCATTTAGGTATCTTAAGGTACATAAGTGCAACTACCTCACTCATGATTTGGATTTGGCGGTTGTAGTTTTCGCACTTAAGATTTAGAGGCACTATCAATATGGTGTGCATTGTGAGATTTTCATTGATCATCACAGTCTTTAACATCTTATCAGCTAGAGAGAGCTTAAATCTTGCCAATGTAGATTGATGGAGTTGCTCAAGTACTATGATATTTCCA
The DNA here is from genome assembly GCF_002878395.1 of Capsicum annuum. NCBI lineage: Eukaryota > Viridiplantae > Streptophyta > Magnoliopsida > Solanales > Solanaceae > Capsicum > Capsicum annuum. The sequence continues at coordinate 77,444,464 of NC_061115.1, read as the reverse complement.
TCTTATATTGTCTGGAAAAGCAAATATTACTGTAGATGCCTTGAGTTGCAAGGTAGTTAGTATGGGTAGTTTGTCTTTGTATTTCAATTTCTAAGAGGTCATTGACACATGACATTAGGTCCTTGGCAAACTTGATAGTTTACCTTGATATTTCACATCCAGAGAGGATTTTTGCTAGAGTGGAGGTGAGGTCCGTACTATTTGAGCAGATTCATAATCTCCAGTTTGAGGACGATAAGCTTTGTTTCCTTGAAGATTAGGTCTTGAGTGGTAAGTGAGAGGTACACTGTTGATCCTTAGGTTACTTTTAGGTTTGATAGCCATATTTGTGTTCCTCATCTTAATGATTTAATTTAGTTGATTTTTCATGAGTCTCATATCTATAGATATTCCATTCACCCTTGTATAACCAAGATGTTTAGATAATTGAAACAACACTATTGGTGGAGTGGTATGATAAGTCATGTGACAAACTTTATAGCTCTTTGCCTTTGTTTTCAGATGGTAAAGATCGAGCATCAACATCCTGGTGGTTTGACCTAAATGTTGCCAATTCCCAAGTAGAAATTGGAATGGATTACTATGAATTTTGTAAGTGGGTTGCCTCACTCTTCCTATGGTTTCGAAGGTATTTGGGTCATCATAGACCATTTGACTTAGTCAACAGATTTTATTCCGATCAGATGTCCTTCAGTGAGAGATAGGCCCATATATATGTGTAGGTGATAGTCTGTGTGCATAGAGTGCCCATTTCTATCATTTCAGACCATGGCTCAGTGTTAACTATGAGGTTTTGGAGAGCCTTTTAGGAGGAGTTTTTCACTCAGGTAGATCACCATACAACTTTCATCCACATACCCATGGTAAGTCAGAGTAGACTATTTAGGTGCTTGAGGATATACTCTGAACGTGTGTTACAAATTTTAGGGGGCCAATGTGGGCAGACACTAGCCTTGGCTGAGTTTACTTATAATAAAATTATCATTCTAGTATTGAGATGCCACTATTTGAGGCATTGTAAGGTAAGAGATGTCATTCTTCGGTCGGATGGTTTGAGACTTATGAGGTAAGGCCCCATGGTATTGATATGTTTAGGAAACATAAGAAAAAGTCAAGGTTATTTTAAATTAGTTGAGCACGACTTAGAGTAGGTAGAAGGCTAGTGTAGATCATAGGAGCCATGCCTTAAGATTTGGAGTTAGTGATCCTATAAACAGTGGGATGAGGTTTGGGAGGAAGGGATAGCTCTGTATGAGATATGTTGGACCTTTTGAAATTCTCCACTCAGCTAGTGAGGTATCTTATGAGTTAGCATTACCTCTAGATTTTAGTGTTGCTCATCTAGTTTTCCATGTCTCCATATTGTGACGCTATATTCTTTATCCATTTTATGTGTTTAGATGGGGCTCTGTCTAGTTAGATGAGCGCTTGACCTTTTTTGGGGAGCTTGTGATTATTTTTGCTATCAATGTCAGGGAGTGACATACTAGGAAGATTGCTATAGTTAAGGTTTAATAGAGGCTCTGGACAATGGAGGAGGCCATTTGGGAGACCAAGACCGAGATATTGGCCAGTATCCTAAATTTTTTGAGACGTTAGGTATTTCCCTATCTTTGAATTTTGGGGATGAAATTTCTTTTAGTAGTGAATATTTTAATGAACTTTCAGGTTATTTTCCGTAGTTTCTCTTATTTTTGTCATTAGGGTTTTTCTATAGCTTCCCCAAGTTATTTATGAATTGCTAGAACTATTACTACCATTTTTGGGAAGTCCATTTCGTTTTTTGAAAAAATTCCCTATTTTAAAGTCTCCGCTTGTTCCTAATGTCCATTGGGTAAAAACTTTAGTTAAACAACCTCGAATTCAAATTTTGACTATTCTACTAGCTTTGGAATATCGATATTAGGCTAGGTGGACTCTTGGCTTGGGCCCCAAGTCACCCTAGCTCATTTTAACTTAGTAGTTCACAAGTTAAGAAATTTAAAGTTTGTGTGTAGGGTCCATATTTCATCGAAACAACCTCGGATGGAAATTTTTACTTTTTCATTAAGTTCGAAACATCGAATTTTGTATGGTTACATTGTTCATTTTCATATACGAGATTTCTTATGAATCCCAAGGGCTTGGCAGAGACTTTTAATTTCTACATCTCAGTTGTAACTGTTGTATGACTATTATGATGGCTTGGGTTGCGATTGCAACTCATTATGCTGAACAACAGGGGTGGTGATTACGAGCCATAGGCTACTATCACGGCTCTTTTTTTCAGCCACAAAATATATCGATCGCGAACGTCGAGTCATGATAGTGACACCCGAGAACCAGGTATGGGTATAAATATACTTTATTTGCTTGATATTACCCAATTTTCAAAAATTTCAAGAGAGTTAAAACCCTAAAGTGCGATAACATAAAGTTGGAGCTTCTGGGTGAATTAGGGTCTTGTCTAACACTTGTTTATGCAATTATCTTCCTATTTGTGCCAAGATTACACCCTTTTCATTGTTGAAATTTCCATTTCTTGTTCAAAAAGAACAAAACCTTAAGGGCTAGATTTTATCCACATATTATATTGGATTTCACCCATTTCTTAGGGAAATAATTCTTTGAGCATGGGGGAATGTTGGGTTAGTTTTGGAAATGTGATTTTTTGTAAATAGGACCTACATGGGATTTCAATGTGATTTTTGGACCCCAAGAACAATAATGCAATATGGGTATCATTATTCTTTTTTTGATGAGTATAATGTTATTTTTATTGTTGGGCATCTTGTGGAAACTTCACAGAAGTGAAAACCAATGATTTATAAAACTTATGATCTTTCTTCGATGTCCGGGAAGGCTAGGTTAAACCCTTAGTAAGATTGAACTAATTCATAGTATGTTTGTGATATTGTGTTAGATTTGGGATGGGTTTTAGTTGTAGGTGTGATAAATTGAAATACTTGGGATTAGTGGGATCATTTGGGATGTTTTGGATATCTTTCTGGGCATGATTAGCTTAGTTAATAATACCTTAGGAAATGTTGACCTTGTAGGCTTATACTTAGCTCGGAAATACTTTAGTTACTAAAATAATGAGAAGATTGCCTTAGTCACTTGAGTGTAGCTGTATAGGCCTAGCTCTCCCCTAGCTGGAAGGTCCCTAGTGAGTGTAGCTGCAAGAACCAGAGAATATCCAAAACCATATATGGTTTTATGGGGTACTAAAACCTCCTGACATCGCCAAGCTGACTTATGCTCTACTACATGTTGTAAGGGGGACTCGAACCTCCTTTTCATAGGTTTTATTCGGGACACTCGAACCCTCTGTCACATAATTCATCCGGGGGACTCTAACCTCCCAGTCACATATTTCATTCATGTGATTCGAACCTCCCGGTCATATGTTTTATATGAGGTAATCGAACCTCCCAGTAATATTACACCTGCACCAGCTAGTGCGATTTCAAGTGCTATTTCTTCAGACTCCACTTTTATGGCTTTGCTACATGTCCCACTTTAAGGTCCAATTTAAAACAATTGTTTCTCATATACAACAACTTAGTTAATTACTTATCAAAGGGACTTCATTGGTATCATCATACCAATACCACTTGCAAGCGTACACTATTCCGTTTCCATTGTCAAATAATCATTTAATTCATATAACCTTAGGACTCAAACCCGTCATCTAACAAAGACACATGGCAATTTATTGTTTAGGGACCCAAACTTATCATCAAACAAGAAATTAATTAATTAAATGTTTTGGGAATCAATCCCATGTTCTAATTGAGGCACAAACCATTTAACGCTTTGAGACTCAAACCCTTTGTCTATGCACTGTCATCCATTGAATGCAATACATAGAGACTCTAACCCATTTAGTCAATTCAAGCCATCATAGCTACAATTCAACGCCATATACGACCATAAGACCTTTATGAAATAATTTATCAACCACTCAATCAATTAAATAGGCTAATGCCCTATTTCCTACAATAATGCCAATCCATTTATGGTTATCAAGACCCATAAAAAACTATTCATTCTTCAATTGCATTCTTATACCAAGATATAGTACAAAAGATAATCAATTTCATGCTTAGGGACTTAAACTCCTTTTCAACCATTGAGAACTCTAAATTCATCCATTACTCATTACATGGCCAACAAGGGCTTTACATAGACTTTTATCGAGTATCTATATTCATTAGGCCCAAGCCATAGCTCAAAACACCATTAACATGTGACTAGTCAATTCGCTTAGACATTTTCATAAACATCTTAAGGACATACATTTAGAAAGACCAAAACCAAGGTATAAATCATCAAACTTAGGGTTACTCGTGACCCATATGTTAAACCATATTCAAAAAGCACCCAAAAGTACAAACCATCACCAAAAATACGTATTACAAAAGTTTAAGCAAGAGTAAACAATACCCATCACTATGTATTTAAAAAAACCTCAACATTTGATTTCAAAATAATAATTCACAATTCATAATCAGCGTTTAAAATACATGATATTTTGAGCTAACTCTGATTGAAGAGATACATGCCTTAAACATGATTATTCATGGAAGAACTTGACCCTTCTTAGCCTATAGATGAAGGCTTCTTGAAACCCTAGCTTCAATCTTTTTATAGGAGTTTTGGAGAGTGTTTTGGAATGTTTGATCCACCAAATGAGTGTTAAAATAAGGCTAAATCGTGTTATATAATGAGGGGACTTATGGATTTTGGGGTGGGAAATGTTTGTAAAACCCTTCTCTTAAAGCTGAAACGTGACTTCCCAGGAGGATACAACTCACTTTACTAAACCATACCCTATTGTACTAGTGGTACCCTAATTCATACCCTAGGCCTTACCATGGACCCCACTTCCAAGAATATGACCACACTTACATGACTCATATCCTAGGGTTCAAATGGTCTTATAATCCGTATCTTAATCCATATCCAAGACAGATTTGACTAGGCTAAGCAAAAGGCACCATACGAATAGGCAACATACGACCCATATCCTAACATACGAATTAAGAGGGGCTAAACTATATCTTGGCCAGTATGATACAAACCCAAACTTCTTACTATACGAGAGAGAAGGACTTTGGTTTTGTTTTAGAGTATGACTAGTACCCTTGAGTTGTATCTTGGACACAATATCCAATACCCAAGAATTTTTTCAAAGGCCAAGGACTTAGGTGTTTCACTCTCCTCCACTTAGGATCATTCATCCTCGAATGACAGGTAAGGCAAACACAATCCCAATTTAACATGCCATTACTCATCAACATTAAAAAATGCTTGAAAACAAGGACATGCAACAAGGTCAGGATACATGCAAAAATCATTATCGACCAACCATTCATTCCATTGACTTTGAGACTAAAAGCCATTGTGCATCAAAGACACTCAATTATTTCAAATTTTAGGGATTTGATCCCCTTTCCTATCAAGGATATAAATATAATTAAGAAAATCAACACATATATCTCAAGCATGAGTTTCCAAAATAGAGGATAGATATGGATACTTGGACTTCATGTCCTCTTTTGTCTTACGAGTAGCTTTCTCGGACCTTTGGTTCCTCCAAAGAACCTTTACCAAATCCACCTCTTTCGTTCATAACCAATTTACTTGCAAACCCACTATCTTTATTGGGACCTACTCATATGTTAAAGAGTTAAAAATACAAACATACTCTAAGGGAACAACCAACGAAAGATTGCCTATATAATTTTTGAATAGAAAAGACATGGAAAACTGGATGAATAGGAACCCATGCTTGAGGGAAAAACCAATTCAACTTATACTTTCCTGTCGACATATCCCTACAAGGGCCTGGATCTATCTATATACTATATTCACGTTCAAGCGTATTAAAAGAAGTAGGAATGAACTCAAACCATGGGGCTCTATTTCTTACAATTATCCATGAACACTAGTCAACAAAGCATCCCATATAGAATATACAATATACATGGTCCACCACACAATAAGGACACCTCAAATTCCTTATTTACCGACTGACAACCTATTCTCTCCTAGGGAAAACCATCTCTCTTATGAATACAACAACGAGAATACTCCACTGGAATTATTCTAGATAGAAAGAATAGAAATTAGACAAGTGTCTAAACTAAGATCAACCCATGAATCAATCTCCCCATAGAAAACTAGGAAGGTATTCAAGAAGGACCTCAGGATATTCATTTACTGCGGGAACGGATTTTAAAAATGGACCTCTGACTTAAAATCTTTAACTCATACCAAATGATACAAACACCCTTTAGAGATAGACTCTCGAGCTCTAAGTCAAGAGACGAACCTCCCTTTTGGTGCTTAAGAACTCTCTTCCAGTACTATGACTGACTCATTAGGGAATTTAAACACGACCTTACAGATCCAACAATCCAAGGAAACATTGTATGAATACATCCAATCCATCCCTAAATAACATCAAAATCAACCATAACCAACTCTATCAAATGAATGAGAGTTTCTTCACAACCCATAGTAACAACCATACCACTTATAGACTCCTTACAACCCCAAAGTCTTTATTAGGGTAGAAATAAACTAGAAAAGGTCCAAAATAACTTTGGAACTAAATGCAAAATACGCAATCATAGATGGGGTCATATAAGAGAGAGAAGGGAACTCCACTCCAAGTAAAGGATACACATCACAGAAAAAGAAATTCCATATTCCCGATACTACATCAGGAGATGACTCAGACACCTGGCTGGTAGCAGGTGCATATAACCAATTTTGGACAGTGCTAGTACAACAAATAGAAGCAGAAGGAAAAAACACAACCCATTAATGTTGTACCAGACAAAGTAGCAATAGCGATCCTATTAGCCCAAGCAGCCATCAGAGAAGGGAACACTTACTGCATGTGCCCAATATGACCATATCTAAAGCATCATTTCCTCTCCTTATCACACTGACCATGATAAGGTTGACCATAAAATCTACACAGAGGGTAGTCGGTGCTTAATAGGCACCAGTAGCTTGGGACTAGGTACCTTGAAATCTATAAACACTACTACTCTGAGAATGTCTATCTCCCGATGGCTTTAGATAGGGAGCACTAGTCACGAAATGGGATTCAGAACCTACCCAATGCTTTCTCTTCGACCACTTACAACCAACCTAAGTCAATAGAGTATTGGGTAATAAAACTCAACATTAGTAGTATACCCTTAAGGTTATCGAGAAGGAGTGTAACTCCTAAATATAGGGTTAGTAGGAGCAGGCTACACCCTATGAGGACAGTCAGATGTCTCGACCCATAATCGGGTCTAAATCCAAAAAGTTGGATGAGCTTCAACCATTTTTCCCTTAGTCAGGGCGGATGAATTTGCCTAAATATCTAATCTTCTTAGAGGCATGCTAAAAAAAATGAGCAAACAAAACATAGATGGATCCAAGACCATAGACTCTATAGCTTGAGGTATGTATGGTGCTCTACATACCTAAAAAATAAACTTGACTTGACATGACTTTATGGACACCCAACTTACCATGAACCTAGGCTATGATACAAACTTGAAATGACCAAAAAAGGGGCCTTGACTTATGGGCATCTTAAGACCAACGAAGATTGGAGATCGCCCCATTAACCTAACCTAACAATCATATTAGACCACAAGTGTCGAATGAATTCCGACTATAAAAAATGATAGTAAAAACAAGCCTACAATCCTAGCATAAGAAGGATCTATTCAATCCATTAATATCACCAAATGTACCAATATACTGAAGTCCACAGTTATCCATAAAGCCTTTACACAACTGATTTTTATAATAAGTCGAGATAGGCCCCCGAAAATAATAAAAACCAAGTCCAAAAAAAGTCTAACACATAAGACAAAACACTATGAAATGTCTGCCTTCAAAAGAACTGAAGCTCACCTCTTCAATATCAACATGCGGTCCACTTAAACACATAGTCACTACATAGGCAGAGAAGAAGAAGCTTTGGTCCCTATATCGCTTGGGGACATAGCGTTCGAATATGGTTAGTGGTTGGAGTGCTAACATGTAACCAAAGGATAAGGATAAAATAATGCAAATAATTCAAAACAAATCATCCAATACGCATAACCAATGCATCCATATATATATGCATATATTTATAAAAGTATATAATACCGGTGTAGCGAACAAGATTAGCATGAGCATTTAAATCACTAAACTAGGTTATGTAGCATCACCTTCATAGAACAAGGAACCCACGAGCTATATGGTCCTAACTCTCCTCTAACTGGAAGGGCCCAGTACATGTAGCTTTACAAACCAGAGAATATCCATAATCGTACATGCATTTATGGGGGACTTGAACCTCCCGGCATCATTAGGGTGACTTATGCACCACTATATGTAGTAAGGAGGACTCGAACCTCTCTTTTATAGGTTTCATTTGGGGCACTTTAACACCATGGTCACATATTTCATTTGGGGGACTCAAACGTCCCATTCATATAATTTATATGGGGGACTCAAATATCCCGGTCACATGTTTAATTTGGCGGACTCGAACCTTCAACTCACATGTTTCATATGGGGGACTTGAACCTCCTGGTCAAATCATACCCACACCACTAGAACAATTTCTATTGTTAGTCTTTTGGACTCCACTTCCATGGCTTTGCTACACGTCCCACTTTAAGGCCTAATTTAAAACCATAATTTCTAATAAACAACCACGTAGTCAATTACTTATCAAATGCACTTCATTGGTATAGTCATAAAAACACCACTTGCAAGCTTACACCATACCATTACCATTATCAAACAATCAATTCATTCATATAATCTTGGGACTCAAAACCATCACCGAACATAGACACAAACCAATTTACTATTTAGGGACCTAAACCGATCATTAAACAAGACATTAATTATTTAATGTTTAGGGATATTAACTTATGTTTTAATTTAGTTGAAAACCATTTAATGCTTTGGCAATCAATCCCTTTGTCTATACAATATCATCCATTCAATTCAACACATAGGGACACTAACCCCTTTAGTCAATTCAAGTCATCATGGTTACAATTCAACACTATTTACGACCATAAGGTCATTATGAAATTATTTATCAATCAATCACTTAAATAGGCAATTCCCTAGTTCATACCACAATGCCAATCCATATATGTTTGTCAAAACCCTTACAAAACCATTCATTCATTACTAGCATTCTTATACGAAGCTTTAGTTTAAAACACAATTTAATTTCAAGCATGGGGACTTAAACCCCTTTTAACCATTCAAAACACAAAACTCATCAATTACTCATTACAAAGCCAACAAGGCCTTTATAAAGCCATTTAATGAGCATTCATATTCATTAGGCCTAAGCTATAGATCAAAACACTATTACATGTGACTAGTTAATTCTCTTAGAAATTTTCACAAACACCTTTAGGGAATACATTTAACAAGACCAAAACCAAGGTATAAATCATCGAACATAGGGTTACACATGACCCATTTGTTAATCCAAATTCAACAAGCGCCCACATATGCCAACCATCACTGAAAATATGTATAACATAATTTTAAGAAAGAGTAAACAATACACATCACTATACATTAAAAACCCTTAACATTTGATTTAAAACCAACCATTTACAAGTAAAAATCATTGTTTAAAATATATAATATTTTGAGCTAACAATGAGAGAAGAGATTTACGCCTTATACAAGATGATTCACTAAATAACTTGACCATTCTTAGCCTCTAGATGAATACCTCTTGAAACCATAGCTTCAATCTTGGTAGAGGAGTGTTGAAGAGTGTTTTGGAATATTTGATCCACCAAATTCATGTTAAGAAAGGCTACAGCATGTTATTTAGTAAGGGAAGTTAAGAAATTTGGGGTGGGAAATGTCCATAAAGCTCTTGGCTTAAAAGTAGAAAAGTGACTTCCCAAGAGGGTTCGACTCACCTGACCAAGCATACCCTAGGGTACGAGTGGTACCCTAACTTATACCCTAGGCTTCACTATTGACCTCGACATTACCTAGGATTCAACCATAGCTACAAGATACATATCTTATGGTATGAGTGTTACCCTAAAATGTACCTTGAATTGTACCTAAGACAGATTTGACTAAGCTAAGCATAAGGCAATATGTAGCTACGAAAAATATGACCCGTACCCTAACATACGATTATGAGGCGATAAACCATATCTTGGATAGTATGATACTATCCTAAATTGCTCACTATACGAGAGAGGATCCATTAGGTCATATTCTTTTGTATGAGTAGTACCCTTGAGTCATACTTTGACCGAATGTCCAATACCCAAGAATTTTTGCAAGGGACGAGATTTGAGTGTTGTATTATTTCCCTAAAAACACCGAGAAAGTGGTAGAGATCATAATAAAGAAATAAAAAAATCAAGAGAAAAGAAAGAGAATAGAAGCTACCTAGATTATGATGGAAAGGCCATAATGGGTCTGGTAATTTTTTTTGTTAAGCTAAAAGTTGTCAACTTTATGACTTTACTGTTCCTATATAAAAAGAAAATTATTATTTTTGAGAGACTAATTGTGTTGTCTTTGTCTTGCTCTCCAAATGCTTCTTATTGAACCTGAATTGCAAGCTTTCCTAATCTTGAGGTACAACTGCAAAATTTGTAGTATCTTTCCTAAAAAATTATACCTAGTCAGTAACATAAAACTCTAAAACTTATGATGTTGTTCAGTATGGAACTTTCGAGACCATCTCAACAACTTGTAGTTTTAAGAAACTTTGATGTTTTATGTTATAGCAAACATCAACTTTGTAGAATTTTTGAGACCTTCTATATATTTCTTCCGAGTTGGGTACTTTAATGACATCTTCAATTCTAACTTGGGAAAAAGTCTTCTTGAGGTGAAATTTTGAGATCCTCTCAAAACTTCTACCTCAGTTTCCATCATAAAGGGAAATCAAAATCTTATGGGGTACATGATTGAACCGTTGTGCCACCTATGTATCTTGTTGTGGTAGATAAAATTTAAAACATAGTTCTAACATAAAATGGAAAGATATATTTTCTAAGAGATTGACCAAAGCTTACATTGGCCGCCTATGTATCCCATTCATGGGAAATTCAAGTCAAACATAGTTTATACAAAGAAAAAGAGAGTTTAATATTTTTGATAACATGACCGAAGATATTATAAGATCCCTGCTTATTCCACAATGGAAATCAGGTTGGACGTTGTTCATTACAACTAGAAGTGTTATTACAAGGAAATCAAATCATTAAGTTTGATTACAAAAAAATTATGTGACAAGGGGAAACCATAGAGAAATTAAAATGATGAAGTACAATTACAAGGAAAGAGAATGACAACTTAAAAATACAATATATAAGGATCCCAAAGTGTGTATTTGAGGAAATTTTATTTGTAGTTTTGATTGATAACGCCAATGACTTCTTATTATGATCGAGAAATGGATTGTTGCTTATATTTGTTTGAGATTCTTCAAGTATTATCATCTTTTTGTCAATCAAATCCTAATTTTTTTCATGAGAGTTATATATTTCTTGGTATGATGTCCAACAACTACACAGAGGTAAGAACATCACTTGTCTGGATCATACCAATTTACAAAACTGTACATAGACTTTACTTTCTCTAAATAAAATATCCCTGCTTCTATCAACCTTTCAAAGAATTGAGTAACTTTTCTTCCAGTTTACGAAGACCATGGGTGACTTCTGTCCATGGTTGGCACGATGTTCATTGTTTTCGTAGTTTTCTATTGGAGGTTAAGCACGATATATTAGACATACATTGTAGACTAGATAAGAAGCATGTTACGCATTGGGATGATATTTCAGAGATTACTTGTGATGTTATGTACATACTTGAGTAATTACTCCCTTATATTCTTTCTCTTTATTCTTTCCATTTTTAAAAGAGCTAGTTTAGATTCCCTTATAAGTGGATTGCTGTTTTGTCAAATTAATTATCCTTCCTATAATGAGGCCATACTAAGTAATTTCTCTATTCTTCACACTTAAGTGAATATTTTCCAACCATTTTCACCATACGATAAAATTATTCAAGATTTAGGGCATGGATGAAGTAACTAATCATTTCAGCTTCCTTTATAAGAGGATATACCTTAGTTTTCTCTTCTTTCCACTATATGATATTTACAAATACCTTTATTTTATTTTTTCTTTAGATTATTTACAGAGATTATATCTAGAATAATCTTAATATGAAACTTGAAGTGATCAACAAAATCACTTGCCAAGTCATCCTTATTGTGTCATTTGGTCATATCTTAATTAGCATACCATTGTAAATCCTTTCCACTCAAGCTTTGACTAAATAGCTTGACCCTTATTCCTTCATATTTACCCACATCAAAAAATAATTAATAGTAATTTTTAAAATAATGATGATTTTCAATCCCATCAAACTTCTTAAATTTTGCGATCTTTTAACTATAAGGCAAATAGATCTTGAGAAATACACAAACTTCTCAAACTTCACAGTTTTTTACTTTTGAGCCTCCAGTGACTTCTCATTGCATCTTTCAAGATCTTGATCTTTCTAATAACTATCTCATTAATATACACCCTTGGATTATTCTCGATTTCAACATAATGATAAACATTGAGGAGGTATAGCCCTTGAGTTTGTGTCACTAGTGGGGCAGTAGAATAAGTGTATACTAGAAGAGTATGGTGTGATAGTGATATGTTTTGATCCTTTAGAAGATCAAAAATCTATATAAAATAATAAGAATGAGAATTTTGAGAAGTGGTAAAATGACCTCATTAATCAACATCTTCTATTGTTTGAATTATAAGCCCTTTTTGCTGAGTATCAGAAGGTAGGGTCGTGTTTAACGGAGTATGACAAGGCATTTTATTTTGCATCACCAAGATCCTTAGTTAAGCCATTTGTTGTTCCAGATAAGTAACGACCCTTAGAGTTATTTCTCTTCCGATCGAGACACTAGGGTCTGTGGTATAAATAAGGTGGGAATTTATTCAGATGAATTATTTGTAACGAACAAACTATGATCCATAGTTAAACATGTCTTTATGTTATACAAAGTAAGAAATGATGAGTCTGTAGTATCTTTATTGACCTTTGGCAGTGTGAAATAGTGATGTTCTACTAATGATTACTTGAAACTGATTTTCTTTTTCTTCTTTTGTAAATAAAGCAAGTTTGATCAATACAAATCAACCTTACTCTAAAATTAAACAAAAACACTTAAAAGGTGAAATTGTTAGTTCATAAATTATAATAATTATCTAAAGTAATAAATTGAGGAAAGAATATTTTCTTAGCTAGGAAAAATCAGTCTAGAATTTGATAAATTAGTTTTAGGACGCGAGACTACCCGCTAGTCGTGACACGATGCTTAAGTCAACAAGTGAACCCAAGCTAACCCATGATCTAGTATCTGCTATGAGCACTGAATAAAGTAATAGTAAAACATCATATGTGGAACCTAAATTTTTGAGAAGTTTTATTAAGATGTAATACTGAAACAATACCCAACATGTCTAACTACAAATTTAACTAAAATCAAGTTTGACTATCTGAAAGTTTCTAAAACATTAGGAATTTTTGGTACAAACCCCTAACTAACTATGAATGATATAAATAAAGGAAGTACTAAATAGTACTTCAAATAATAGCTCCTCGATGGATGAGAACTCACCACAACTATTGTTGAGTAGCAAAGAACTAACTAAGGGCAATTGTCGAACTGCATGTATGAACCTATAGTATGAAATGAATATAGCACAAAAGAGAGTATGCGGTCAGTACTTGGAATATACTGGTATGTGAGATTGAACTAACTAAATTACACATAAGCACTAAACATAAATGCATGAACATGTAAAATGAATTTAGGACCAAGTAAAGTATGTAGTGAAAATATCTATTAAATAGAATAACTTAATAACTTATAAAATGAAACATTGGTCATGCAAACCTGAGCTAATGTGGTCAAAATATTGAACTCAGACTGTGGGAGATAACATTTAACTTACATGCCATAATCTGAGCTAATCGGGGTCCAACCTATAACTTGGAAGGCTGTCAACACCTTACCACGGGTACTGACATTGGTTGTGTTGATCCACTAATTTGATGTCCCAAAGGACTAAGGTGTGAAACCTAAATTGATGGGTGACCCCAGAGAAATAATCAAGACTAAATTGATGGTGACCCCTCATTAACTATGTAGGCTACATAGTTCTAAAACTTAGGGACTGCTACTAATGACTCTACCTAAACTAATGGGGGAGCCACCATACCTGAGTTCGCTCGGTGATAAGTATTACTCCCAACTAAATGACACTGGTATCCTTATTCATTAAACATGATCTGGTACTGATAAATAGTTTAGCATAGTTAAAATTGATAAATTCTTAACATTCTGATAATCTTAATATATTTGTAAAACATGATCTGGTACTGATGAGTGCTTATTTTAATGATATTCTAAAATTTAACTAAACAAGCCAAATTTTGAATGACCTATCACTTGATAACACTGATAGATATGATTTTTCTAGGTACCGGGTGTTCATAACCCACTGGCACTAAATAATACATTAAGTACAATAACATCATCATTATACAGAAAGGATATTCATCATCCATCAACCCAAAATATAGTATAACTTAGTAAACTAATGAAATCAAAGATTTTGAGTATGGGAAAATATTAAATTTATTAGGACAACATACGTACATGGTTAAATTCATAAATTAATAAAAGCATAGAGTAAACAGAACATGATATGGGTGACTAAGTTTATAAAGCATGAAAGAACATAACTCACATAGGGAAACACGTTGTCATGGCTTGTATTCAATACTATTAAGATAAAGTTGAATAAATTCATACTTCACATGGAAATTTTATCAAAAGAGAAAATGGTTTATATTTGAAAATTAAAGGATTTTTGGGACTCAACGGGTGGAAGGAACCCATTGATGAATATTCCACATACCTGATTTCCTTGTCTTCTTGGGGTAAACTTAAAATTAAGGCCTTTAAACGTGGATTCTATATAAAATAGCTTTTGATTTTAGCATTCTTTAAAAAAGGAAGGAGGTTGAACGTCATTAACAGATGATGACTGGGGAAAATAATGTCATTCTTAGGTTTTAAGCTGTGATTTGGATATGTAAGGAGAGGAAGAATACAAGAATGTCCCACACCACTGTAATGAAGGCTACAGGATTTTCACTTCAACATGGCCGGGTGTCTATCGCAGAGGCTAGACTTCGTGACATGCTACGTATTGTGGAGACTATTTTTTGTTAAATGCTACATATTGCAAAGACTATACTCTGTGACTTGATGAAATCATGGAAGTTACAGCCTCCATGGTAAAAAAACCCCGAACCTCTAGCAAAAATTCTAAAACTCTCTCGAATGACCCTTGTAACATCGCTAATCATATTCTAACTCATAAATCAATGTTTCAAACATGGAAAAGGACAAAAATAAAATGTTTGAAATCATGGTGTGTTAAAGTGGCCATGTTAATTGCACTTAGTGTTAAATAATAGCTTTGGGACCTTTAAACATGAGACGAATTGCACAAAACTTGTCAAGAATCTTGAGAGATATTATAATATCTCCTCCTTGGGATCATTAATCCCTAAATGAAACTCTCTAAGCTAAGACACTAGGAATACTGTAATCATGTACTGACTAATTATGAGTTAGTTTATGACTAAATTATTGAATCTAAAAAATAATGAATTGAATAAACTGAATACGTGAATACATGCTATAACATGGGGTGGCTTTATAGGTTAGATATAAAATGAGAGAATCACTTAAGGGAAACTATTATCTCAAGATGAATCTGTATTCAAGGATAAAAGGTGGGATACTTGGCTCACATATCTATTTCTATTTCCCAAGTAGCTTCATTGACGAACTGACTTTTCCACAGGACTTTAACCAAGGAGACTCATTTATTCCTCAACCTACAAATCTGACGGTCAAGGATTTTAACAGGGACTTCTTTATAGGAAAGGCTATCTTTCATCCCCACACTCTTTATAAAAACGACATAATCTGGGTCACCAATGTATTCCTTTAGCAAAGAGACATGAAACACTGGATGCAGCGATGCCAATTCTTTAGTCAATTCCAATTCATTAGCTACCTTGATATAGGACAAATGGCCATCTTATCTTTTGATGACATTTTTGGAGGCCAATACATAGAGGCTCAAGACTTGGTCACCTCGAGAATACAAGAACATGTATGGAGGATCCATTTTGAGCATCACTTAAAGCAATCTCGTATGTGGAAGATTGCTTAGAGCATTTAAGGTTGAGGACTCATGGTTTTGGATCTTAATTAAGGGAATTTTGGACATTAAACATGGTTTATTTACACACCACGGCCGCCCCTCTCATTAAAGGCAAAGTGGTCTTTTTATCTTCATTTGTAATATATTATAAATACGCTCCCTTAGTCTTATTTTCACTAGATATGGAATGATGAAGAATTGAAAGACATATTTCTCACTTTTGAGAGTGTAACACCCTTAGTTGTAGGGCTTGTAAAAGTCATCCTTAGCATAGTTCTTGGAAAAGCCAATATTGATCTTTGGTTGGAAATGGTAGATCTTAAGGTGAGTTCATTCCCTTGGTGGTCACCGTAAGAGTGTGGTTTTGATTGTTACATTCATTAGGGGTTAGTGTTGAAATACACTTGGTTCTTAATCTTGTAATAATTTTGGTCTCACTATCTATCTTTATTTTCTTACAAATCGTGTATGTGTTGTGTAGTGGACTATTTTGGGGTCTTCACTGAATCCAAAACTTGTATTATTGTTGTTCATCTTGTTCATCATGTATTGTGTCTTTTTTGGTGTTAAAATATACTCTTGTATCTTGTATTCTCTTTATTGGTAGCGAATCTGAGTGTGGTCTCCATCTTGGTCCTCGAATCCGTAAGATTAGTAGACAGATTTGGTATTTGTTTTGTGTTTCCCTTGTCTTTTTCGTATCATTTGGTATCAAATCATGGATTTATTTTGTTCCCACAATATCAATCTTGCGCTTAAGACCTTAAAAACTGAAAAAAAAAAAGCTAAAATATGAAAATTCTAGAAACAGTCAAATCTGCCACCTTTGTGTTCTTGGCCGAAAATTGCTTTCTTGTTGTGTCCTGGCAGAGATTTGTTTGTTGTATGTTTAGATATAGTAGTGTTCTTGTTTGTTTTTTTGTTTTAAGCGTTAGTTTTCTTGTCCACTAACACTTTGAGTCTAGATCTAAACTTGAGCTTGAACTTGTTGAATTTGTAGTTGTCTTGCCAAGTGTTGGAGATATTGTTATTGTGGATTGGAGTTGGCCGTGTGAAAAATTTTTGGTGTTCTTGAAGATTATTGTTGTAGTTCTTGGTGTTTTTGTTGTTGTTCTTGATGTTCATCACCACCTTCATATATTGTTGAAGATAAAGTGAATGCTAAATCCAAAAAGTTGAAGGAAAATGGTGTATTATTTGTTATTCTTGAAAGACAATACAGCCAACAAGGACCTATCAATCAAGTCTCAACCACTTTCCAACACTTTTCCATGATTTAAGGATCCATGTTTTAAGAAGTACAAGAAAAAAGTCAAGTCTTGAAAATTGAAAAAGGCTCCAAGACTTATTTTCCCTCCTAAAACAAATTCCACCAATCTAAATTAATTTTTTATGACCAAGAATTGAACATTTGAGAATAACCACTTGATAAAATCAAACTAATACGTGGCTGCCATGTCATCACTACTACTGTTCACGCAATATTTTCGAGCTCAAAATTTTAGATTCTTAGTTTCATCTTATTGTTTCATTAGTTTCATGTCTTGATTCTAGAATTAATTAACAACTAGTAATCACCTACTTAGTTGTAGATTAATTATTGAATCAGTTTCTTCGTGTCTTCATTATTTGTGTGTTTTTCTCATTTTTAACTCGTAGTAACTTCTTTGTTTGGAGTTCGTAACTAAATTTTATTTTTTTATCTTGAGTCGATCAAACAAGAATCTATTCCAACCACCAAGTAGAATTGACATCCTATTGACTACCGGAGTATAAGCAACTTTCAATATTTGCCACTCCAATTGTGAGAATCACAAAGTTGAGTGAATACGAGTGTTAGTGAGAAGTTTTTACTACTAATCTGGTTTGTTCATTTTGTAAGTTTAATAGGTGATATAAGGGGAATATGTCTTCAATAGCTGGGGATTATTGTGACTACAACATGGGAGACTATGATTGTAGTGAGGGGTTTTATGGCTACGAAGTTGAAGGAGATTGCGGAGGCTATGAAAATAGCCATGATCGAAACTTGGGCAGATTTGAAAGTTACTGTTTTAAGGGAGAAAATGAGGTGAATGAAGTGCCTAGTTCTTATGGTAACTTTGGAGATAATGTAGGACCTCGTGATGGATATTATGATGATGTTGGGGCATGTAAGGAGTCTTACACTTCTTACTCCGAACCTAGATTTGGTGTTACGTATAACCCTTTTGTTTGCAAATCTTATGAGAGCTATGATGAGACTACACATGAGGAGTACCTTGTAGTACTTCTTATCAAATTTGATATAGTGTTAATGGTTATACTAGCTCTAGTGGAGGTTGTCCAATGAGAAGAAGCGGGTATGCATCTCCAAAACCAAGGGGTACTCGTATGCCTTACAATATTGATCCAAGAAGGAGTGTATACTTCAGAAAGGTGACCATGTGTGGGATACCGGGCTGTCTTGTTGTGCTAAATGATAGGGACTATAGAAACTACATCGTTCCATCCATTGTTTGCTACTTGGGGTTGTTTCGTGAGCCTTTACTTGTTCCATACTTCTTGGACGGTTTTAAGGTCGCCGAGAGGGTCAAGGTTGTCTTCTCCAAATTTGAATACCATGAGGAGGTGAGGTACAATATTCCTCCATTGACATACGGTCATGTATGCTTATATGCCAATTTGTTTGCACAACATAGAGTTCCAAATGTACAAAATTGGCCAAATATTATAAGAGACCATTGGGGGAATCGCCTCATGACTTACTTGCTGCCCAAGTCATAAAGAGAAATACCTACCTACTCCAATCTGAATAATTATAAGAGACAAAAGATTGAGAGAAGTAAGGGAGTGTAGGGTGGTAATCTGAGAGTGGAAAAAGTAGAGGTTGTGTGGAGCAAAGTTAGAGGATTACCATCAAACCATGCTAACATTGGTTGTCCTTCTATTTCTAAGGACATTTGTGTAGGTACCAACATGGCAAGCGAAGAAGAACAATGCCAAAAGGAACTTGCTGCCCAAACTTTTGGAGGACCTTCACACCATGACAAAGGAGAATCTACTTAAGGACTTCAAGGTAAAATGGCAAACTCTTACACTTTTATACATAAGAATGATAATTATATGGCTAGTAGCCCATTGAGTGTGAGTTGTAGCTTGCCTATATGTGAGTGTATTGTTTCTTTGCCACTTGATGATGATATACATGTTGTGAGTGTGGATACACTAGTTGATCCTATTGATAACTGAATAGACTCTTCTTGTAAGATTGATTTTTGTCCACCTAGAGTTGAAAGGATTATGTTGAATGAAAGTACATTATCTTTTGAAATTTGTGTTGATCAACTTATGTGTGAAAATTACCCACCACTTGAGGATATGTATGATGTAATTAATGAACCTCAAGTGTGTGATGATGTTGAAAATATTGATCAAAGTGAGAATGAACCTGAGAGCCCTTCTTGGGGTAATGTTGTGTTTGAAACATCCTTGAAACTTGATATTGATCATTTAGAGAGTGAGGAACTTGCTTGTTCCAAATCTGTCTGTGAGGTAGATCACACTCTTTTTATGTATAGTGTATTGTTTGAAGATGATTTAAACACTCCTAATGAACCTAGTGGTAAAAATGCTGGTACAGCTAGCCTTGGAAACTTTAACCTATATGCTAAATCACTATGGTGTGACAACATTCCTCCTAAAGAGGGAAATCTCTTCTTGGAAGATGAGAGAACTCTTAAGGGTAAGGAATGTGTAGTTGCGGAAGCTACTTCTTCTTCTACTTTGTGTGATTTCATTGTCGAGAGTACTCATGGTGATTATTGGGAAACTAGTAGTGAGTACACACATGAGAGCACCTTAGTAGAAATCGATTTGAGTGATACCTTTCTCTAGTCTCTATTTGCTTTGGATGATATGTATGTTATTGTAGAGAGTATGTCATTTAGTTTGGGTGTAGACCACGGGAAACGAAAGTGTTGTCGAGATCCGTGTCTATGACCACTTTTCCCATTTGACCCCAGTGCCAAATTTAGAAATGGTGATGTTGGTGCAACAAACTTGCTTCTTGGTCTACATAACAAGAAAAGTGTCACTCTTGATGTATTCTATAATAAAATCCTTTGTACATATTTTATTGAGTTTTTAATATTCCTTTCAATGGATTCTTGGTTATATTGCAAATATGTGCAACCTTGGCATGTTGAGATGATTATTTATGCTAACCCTAACCCTCATGCCATGAAGAGTTTGTATTTGTTTGTCCTCTTTTTGGTTTTGCAAGGTTTGGATTCGAGGTCGAATCCTTTTCAAGAAGAGGAGGATGATACGGCACAAATGACCATCTTATCTTTTGATGACATTTTTGGAGGCAAACACATAGAGGCTCAAGACTTGGTCACCTTGAGAATACAAGAACATGCATTGAGGACCCATTTTGAGCATAACTTAAAGAAATCTCGCATGTGGAATATTGCTTGGAGCATTTATGGTTGAGGACTCACGGTTTTGAACCTTAATTAAAGGTATTTTGGACATTACACATGGTGTATTTACACACTATGGCCGCCCCTCTCATTAAGGGCAAAGTGGTATTTTTACCTTCATTTGTAACATATTATAAATAGGCCCCCTTAGTCTTATTTTCACTAGATTTGGAATGATGAAGAATTGAAAGACATATTTTCTCTCTTTTGAGAGTGTAACACCCTTAGTTGTAGGGCTTAGAAAAGTCATCCTTAGCATAGGGCTTGGAAAAGCCAATATTGATCTTTGCTTGGAAATGGTAGTTCTTGAGGTGAGTTCATTCCCTTGGTGGTCACCGTAAGAGAGTGGTTTTGATTGTTACATTAATTAGGGGTTAGTGTTGAAATACACTTGGTTCTTAATCTTGTAATAATCTTGGTCTCACTATCTATCTTTATTTTTTTGCAAATCGTGTATATGTTGTGTAGTGGAATATTTTGGGGTCTTCGTTGAATCCAAAACTTGTATTATTGTTGTTCATATTGTTCATCATGTTTTGCAGTGGTTTTGGTGTTAAAATATACTCTTGTATCTTGTATTCTTGTTGTTGGTAGCGAATCCAAGTATGGTCTCTATCTTGGTCCTCGAATCCTTAAGATTAGTGGACTGATTTGGTATTTGTTTCGTACTTCCCTTTTCTTTTCGGTATCATACCTTCCAAAAATGACTTAAGATCATATATGGGCCAACATTGTGGGCACTAAGCTTCCATTTCTTTCCAAACCATTTCACCCCTTTCATGGGTTAGATTTTAATATTGACCAAGTCACTAACATCAAACTCAAGTTCTCTTCACCTCACATTAACATAGGATTTCTATCGGCTCTTGGTTGTCTTCAACCTTTCTGGAATCAACTGAACTTTCTCTACTTCCCCATGCACTGAATTTCGTTACATCAAAATAACCTCATCTACTTCAGACCAACTAATAGAAGATCTACATCTCCTTCCATAAAGAGCCTCAAATGGAGCCATCTGAATACTAGAGAGATAGCTGTTATTGTAGGTAAACTCAATCAAAGGTTAGTGGTCATCCCAACAACCCTTGAAGTTGATAACATAAGATCTCAACATATACTCTAAGGTTTGAATGGTCTACTCTACCAGATCATCTATCTGAGGATGAAAACTTATACTAAAAGAGACTTGGGTGCTAATACCGTATGGAAAAGTATTCCAAAGGTTAGAGGTAAACTGGGTAGCTCTATCTAAAATGATGGTCAATAGAACCCCATGAAACTTTATCAACTTCCTAAGATAGAGTCTAACATAATCCTCGGCTGAGTACAAAGTATGAACTAGGAAAGAATGGGATGACTTTGTCATTATATCTTCAATAACCCAAATCGAATCATATTGATGACGCGTACGAGCTAACTTTATCTCCTCAAGTGTACCATTAGGTCTTTGTTACTTAACTTTATCCTACTGACAATTAGAAAACCCATTCATGAAATTCAAACATTTTTCTACATACCATTCCACAAGTAGATTTCCCAAAAATCATGGTACATCTTAGTGGCTCCTGGGTGAATATAATAATGTTCACCATACATTTTTGCTAATATTTTCTATCTCAAATTGTCCATACTCTAACACATAACCTACCCTGACAATGAAGTACACAATCTACCCCTTGGTAGAAAATCTAAACTTTCTGATCCCGAACTACCTCCTTTAATTTGATCAAAATATGATCCCTATCTTGTTGATCTTTTACTTCAGCCACCAATGATGTTTCCAAACCATTCTTAATACAAATACTACCTTCGGCCAAATCAACAAACCAAACACCTAATCTAGCAAGTTTATTAACCTCGCAGACTAACTCCTTCATATCTTCCTAAACATGCGCATCACTTCCCATAGACAATCTACTAAGAGCATCCTCCATTACATTGGCCTTACCCAGGTGATATGACACACTCATATTATAGTCTTTCAACAATTCAAGCAACCTTCTCTTTCAAAGATTTCAATCTTTTTGAGTGAACACATACTGTAAACTCTTATGATCTGTAAACAGAACAACATAAACCCCATAAAGGTAATGCCTTCTATTCTATAAGGCAAAGACAACTGTTTCCAACTCAAGATCATGAGTTGGGTAATTCTTTTCATGCGGTTTGAGCTTCCTAGAGGCATAGGCTATCACCTTACCTCACTGCATTAACACACAACCAAGACAAATTCTAGAAGGATCACAATAAACTACAAACCTATCCGTACCCTCAGGTAGAGTCAATATTGAAGTGGAAGTCAGTCAAGTTTTCAACTCTAGAAAACTTTTCTCACAGGAATATGACTAAAATTTGTCATTCTTGTGAGTCAATTGAGACATGTTAGAAGCAATAGAAGAAAATCCTTTAATAAACCATCTGTAATAACCGGCTAACCCAAGAAACTCTTATTATTTGGTGGAGGGATGGGCGAAGGCCAGTTTTTTACTACTTCGATTTTTTCAGGATCAACTCAAAAGACTTCATCAGAAATGATGTGACAAAGAAAATCTATTGATCTCAACTAGAATTCATTTTTACTAAACATATCAAGTCATTGGTGATCCTTAACGTTCTTTAATACAATCCTCAAATGGTATGCATGGTTTCTCTCACTATAACAATATACAAGGATGCCAAGACTATGATAAACGAGTCGAATTACTACTTGAACACCCCGTTCGTTAAGTTTATATAAGCTATAAGAGGATTCATTATTCCAAAAGACATAACCAAAAATTTGAAGTGACCATATTGAGTGCTGAAGGTTGTCTTTAAGATGTAATATTCTCTAAGTCTAAGATGATAATAGATGGATCTGAGGTCTACCATAGACAAATAGCTTGCACCTTGAAGTTTATTAAACATGCCATCAATTCTGAGGAGAGGACACTTATTATTGAGTGTGACTTTGTTCAAATGACGGTAGTCGATTCATATTTGGAGGGAACCATCTTAATAGAACCAAAAAAGAACTAGAGCACCCCACGGAGAAATTTGAGGCCTAATAAAACCACTATCTTAAGTATCTTTCAACTATTGCTTTAATCCTTTAAGATCATCTAGAGCCATTATGTAAGGTGGAATTGACATAGGGTAGGTATCTAGGCAAAGATCTATTCCTAAGTTAATTTCCCTCTGTGGAAAATCAGTGGGAACATATTTAGGGAACACTTTTGGAAACTCATTTACTACTAGAACTGATTCAAGATTTAGAGTTTCAGAATTTGAGTCTTTGACTTGGACAAGATAGTAAAACCATACCTTGGATATCATCTCTCCTACCTTAAAATAGGATACAAACCGACTTATAGGCACTATGGTACTAACCCTCCATTCTATGTTGGGCTCATTATGGAACTGAAATAGGACAATTCTATTTCTACAATCAACTGAGTCATAGAAATAATAAAGGCAATCCATACTAAAAATGACATCAAAATTAGTCATTTGTAACTCTACAAGGTAAAAAAAAATGACTTTCTAAGATACTATGATCGGGTAATTTCTTTATACCTATCCAACTATAATAGAACTAACCACTTGGTTAGACACTAAGAAGGGCTCTACTAGTATGTCGGGATTTACGCCAAAGTCTATTACTATATAGGGAGTCATAAATGAAAGTGAAGATCTGGGGTCTAACAATGAATAAAAATGAAGATAAAAGAATTAATGTAGTTGTAACCACATCAGGATTGATCATGTCGTGCTTGTAGTGTATAATATTTATTTTGACAATATCCACTGATGGCACTAGATTTAGCATCCTGCTAAGTCAAGAGTCCTACTGGGACTATTGAACAGTTAGATTGGATCTGTTCATAATCATTCATTTTTTATTGGGAACCGCAGGACATTCACTCATTTATTGGCTTGGCTTGCCACATCAAAATCACACATCTGTTCCTTCCCTACACTCGCTCTTATATTTCTTAACAACACCTCCTAAACACTGGATTTATGCAATAATTATTCACACTACCCTGAGACCTAGAGCTTATGCTCTATCCCAATTTCCCTATTTAAACTTAGGCACTGGAGCACTGTCTGAGGATAGGGATGGAGATGAATACTTTTAATAGGACTAAGAATGATTCCCGCCCTGTAACCTTTGTTGGGAAAAGTTGAAGTTATCTGTCCTGTCCATTTTATTCTCTCTTTCCCTTTCCTTGAGGTTTACCTCCTAAATCTATTAAGCATGGACCATTAATCAATAAAGGCCATATCCTTAACCTATATAGTTGTTTTGTGTTCTTTAACTACATTTATCAAAACTCCAAACATGAACTTACTCATTGTGACTCTAGAATCAACCATCATAGTCAGAGCATACCTTGCTAACTTGATGAACATGAGTGAATATTCCTTCAAACTCATATTACCCTACTTTATATTTATAAATTCCAATATCTTGGCCTCCCTCAACTCAAGTCTAAAGAATCTACCTATGAAATCCATAGCAAACTCATCCCACTCTACAGGCCCAGGTTTAGCCCCTCTATTCTCCTTCCTCTCCTTAACCAACACATGAGCTATCCCTTGAAATTTGTAAGCAACTAAGTTATAACTTTAACTAGTAGTAACACCCATGGTATCTTTCACTTTCTACTAACCATCCAGAAACTCTTGCTAATCCTCTTCAAACTTTGACATAGAGAATAATAGAGGATTTATCTGAGTGATGTCTAGAATCTAATCTTCTGCCATGCTCACTACAGGATTTGTTGGGCAGCAACTTACTATTTATTTTGAGCAGCCATAGGCAGGGCAAAATTAGTGAAATTTGTCCGGAATTTAGCATAGGAAACATGTTCATTCAGAGGGTCTGTCTGAATAGGTGATGGTGTGAGATGGTCCTCACTCCTTCTCCCATTATTTCTTATGGGAGGCATTTTCTGTAAAATGATGAACAACAAGTTAGCAAAAGGAATTAAATAGAGCTTACACTCTTTCGCATGACATGAATATAAAAGAAAGGAAACTTTCCTAAAATGTCTTGTAGCCTCTCACCCATAAGTGTAGCGTGCTTCACACCCATGCATAAAACTCTAATCAATGTAGCTTTCAGACACCCCAGGACACTTTAAGTTATTAGGCTCTAATACTAAGTTTTTCAAAACTCGAGATTACCCCCTAGATGTAGTACAATTCTTAAGACAATAAGAGACCCTAAGCTAAACCATAATCTAGTATCTATTGTGAGAACTAAATAAAGTAGTAGTAAATCATCATATGCAAATAATACCCAACGTGTATTAACTTGTAATAAAACAAAAATTAAGTTCGACTTGCTAAAATCCTCTTAAATAAGAGGAGTTAATGGGACAAACGCCCAACTAACTACCACTAACTGAAATAAAGGAAGTACTGAAAATTTATGCAAATAATATATCCTCAATGGATGAGGAATCACCACAAATGCTGCTGAGTGGTAATAAACTGGCAAAGGGTGATCAAGGAACTAAGAATCCTAATCTATATTTTGAAATCAATATAGTACAATTAGAGTATGTAGTCAGTATTTTGAATATACTGGTATGTGAAATATATCTAATTGAACTATAGATAAGCACTGAACATGAATGCAAGAACATATAATATGATTGCAGGACTAAGTAAAGCATGTAATAAAATAATTTGTTTAATTGAATAACTGATAAACTGAACACTTATGCAAAAAAATCTTAGTTGAGGTACTAAACAAACACATTAGGAGCTAACATTTAACTGACATGCATAAATTTGATATAATCAGGGTCACACCTATAACCCTAATTAGAATAGTACTAACACTGGCTGTGTGGATCTACTAATCTGATGTATCGAAGAACGATGATATCAAGCCTAAGCTGATTGGTAACCACTGAGAGGAAGGCCATCCTAAATAGACGGGTGACCTTTCATAATGAACGCTAGCTACATAGTTTGGAATCTTAAGGACTACTACTAACTACTCTTCCTAAAATGATGGGAGAGCCACCATCCCTGAGTTTTCTTGGTGATAAGTATTACTCCCAACTAAATTAAACTAGTATCCTTATTCATTTAAAATGATATAGAACTAATAAGAAGTTTAGCATAGTTCAAATCCGTAAACACTATCCATGATGATAATCTGAATATAATCATAAAACATGAGCTAGTAATGATAAGTGCTCAATATGATATTATTTTTGAAATTCAACTATACAAGACAAATTAGATGACTTTTGACTTGATAACACTGATAGACATATTTTTCCTAGATATCGGCTGTTCATAACCCACTAGCATTGAATAATACATTAAGTACAATAATATCATTGTAATGCTATAAGGATATTCATGATCCCTTGACCAAAACATATTATATATCACTAAACTGATGAAATCCATGATTATGAGTGTTGGAAGATGTTAAACTTATGAGAAAAACATGATCATATGGTTAAATTCATAAATTAATAACCAAAATTATGTCAATTGAACATTATATGGGTGACTAATTTTGTAATGCATGTAAGAACATAATTCACATAGGGAAACACATTTCATGGCTTTTAAAACTATTTAGGGAATGTTGAATAAATTCATACATGACATTGAAATTTGATAAAACGAGGAAATAGATTTATACTTTAAAATTATGGGATTTTTGGGACTCAATGGGTGGAATGTACCTATTGAGGAATATCCCAAATACCTGAATTCCTTGTATTCTTGGGGAAAACTTGAAATCAGGGCCTAGGAAGGGTAGATTCTTGGAAAAATGCTTTTAATTTTGGTGTTCTTGAGAATGGTAGAAGATTGAACGTCGTTAACTAATGACGAATGGAGAAAATAATGCTTTTTCCCTCCTAGTTTTTATGCCATGATTTGGTTCTATTGGGTAGAGATAAAAAGTCCAAAATGCCCTTACCCCTTTCAATGGTGCCTGAAGGATTTACACGATAGTGTGGCAGAACGGCTATCACGAAGGCTAGCATCTGTGACATTCTGTGTATCACAAATACTATCCTTTATGACACACTGCATATCACGGTGACTATCCTCATAACACGCTAAAATTGCAGATGTTTACTTCTTTCATGGTCCAACAACACCTTGAACCTAAACTACTAAAACTCTCTCGGATGACCCTTTTAACATCCCTAGTAATATTCTAACACATAAATCATTGTTTCAAACATGGAAAGGTAGAAAATACAATGTTTAAATTCTTGGGGTGTTAAAGTGGCCATGTCACTTTTACTTAGTGAGCAATGATCGCTTTGGGACCTTTAAACATTGGACAAATAGCTGGAAACTAATCTAGAATTTTGTGGAGTATTAAAATATGACTCCTTTGGAAACAAACTGAATAATCAAAACATTGATCATTTGAAAGAGTTTAAATTTTAATGGAGAAACAAAATATCAAACAAAGTGAACTAAATAATTTTATAAAATTGTCTATTTGCGAATAAATATTCTCAAAAAGATTATTTGGAACGTTCATTTAAAAATAATAAAGTCTTATTATTAAAATAATATTTGGTTAACTCTATCTATAATTAAGTGTGAGAAGGCAATTCGTTAGAGCAACGTGATTGGTGTGAATTGAATAATGCCCTGATGGATTTTTTGAATAAAACTTGGGTGAATTCGAGGGATTTTCTCAATGGACATTGAGGAGTACTTTAGAAAGACTAAGATTTTTATTTTATATGTCTAATGATGCTCTAAGAATACAAAATAGAATAATGAACTAGTCTTGTTTAAAACAAAACATAAGTTATTTAAACACACAAATAAGCAAATAAGAACAATGCAAATAATGAAGAACTTAGCATAATTAAGTTTTAACATTTCCTAGCATATGTGTGACCTTATAAGCCAAGGAGAAGCCTAGAGTTTGAAGGATATACATTTCATTTGTATGATGTTCCATTGCCCCCCAATTTTCATTAAAATTTTATGAATAAATCAAGTTGACATACAAAATAAGAGAAAAGGGAAACAAATTATATCAGTCCCATGCAAGGTATAAACATAAACTAAACCACCTTGGAGGTCCTTCGATCTTGAACTTTGTAAGATTTTCAAACACCTTTCAGCTGAAGATCTTCTTTGGATTACAGTAAAAGAAACTATCTAAACAAAACCCTAAACCCCAGAGGACATGGTTTGTATAATTCAACATTATATCCTTCAATTTAGAGATGTAAGGAATGATCGTCTGTTATTGACTCTTGGCCAACAATTGCAAGGTGGTCTTCTCATAGGCCCAATACCATTGGATTACTGTGTTTCTTAGGTAAAAATTCCTATACATAGGATTTGGTTTTGCTATAACTTAGTTCACTAGAGTGGTTTATTCAAATTGTATGAAAACCCGAAATGGACTTTTGGGGTAACACACCAAGTGGTTGCTGACCAACTCAAATCAACTACTTCACTTGGTGGTTCAAAGAAAGTTAAGATATACCTGTATAACAATCCTATTTCTTAATGCCTAATTCTTTGCAAGGAATGACAAAAAATTTCATGAAATGCAGTAGTTTATAATTGTGAAAATTTTAAGACATAATCGTAAAACGTAATAATTAATACAAATATTAACCAAATAAATAGAATCCTTAAAATTAGAACCTGAATGATTCCCCAATAGAGTCGTCGTTCTATTATGATTTTTATTTGAGAAGTTAAAAACTTATAACTTATTGGAGGAAAATCTTTTTCATTTTCTTTTGAGAAAAATAATTTAGAGTCGCCACTTCATTTTTAGGAAATTACAAAAATACTTTAATTAAAGGTAATTATGAAAGAAAAACTTTTATGAAAAAATAATGTTTGGGTAATGGTTTAAGTAAAATTTGAAAGAAGGTGTTAGACACTTTTCAAAATTCACAAAATGTGGTTCCCGATGGATTAAAATTCTTTGGCTAAACTTTAAAAATTTATTTTCTCATAAAAATCTTATTTAAAAAAAATAGAATAAATAAAAAGAACCCGTCCATTCATTTTATTCCAAAATAATGAAATCAAAATGTCAATGTGTCAAAAAAATTCTAACTTTTAACTATTTTATAAAAATGAAGACTTTGAGTTAAATTATTAACTCAGCTGCTTTTACATGGATATCGAGCTAACTACTAACTATGAAAGAATATGAGAAATTATTAAGTTAGTCTTAAAGATTAAGTGTGCCTTAAAATTCATTTGGTGATTATCCAAGAATATAATGTCATGTTATAATAAAATTAGATGAATAAACAAAGGATTTATCTAGGTAAAGTGCACTGTAACACCCCGTATTTTTGTGCTAAAATTTTAACCATCGTTACTACATGTGTAAGCTCTAATCCAAATGATTCCCATGTGAGTACAAGTTTATGATCATTATCCTAGTTTATGAAGTTCTTTCTAGGTGAAAGATGTTCATAGAAATCACTTACAACAACTAGAAACTAAGAACCTTTGATTCATCCAAAGTTTAGTATTCGATTCTATAAGCGTCTATTTTGACATTACATACATTTTTTATATACGTAGAATTTTGTAGTTTAAGAGCCACCAAGTTGGAGATAATTTAAAAAGCTTTCCAGCGTTAACAATTTCAGTTTAATTTGATACTCGAGCAAAAAGTTACAGCCATTTTTGTGAGAGAGGCAGTGAGGTCATGCTATTAGACCGTGCTGCCCACTCCATTCCACCCCAGAGGGATCTCGCGATAGATCATACAGACCATACTATATTTTGTTACTCTAGGGCATGTGACGCATGCTCCATAACATGCTTCATTTGACACCGCACACGCAATTGTACGTGGTTGTAGCACCCCAAACTCGGGTCCCGAGACGTCACACAGTGCTTAGGATCACAAGGGACCCCAAGCTAACCCTTCTACTGGCACAACTCATAAGCAACTGAACAAAAAGTATAAATCTATACAAATCTGTGGAAAATAACTCTTTTCTGAATATGATAGATACAAAACTAAATTTACAAGATTACAACTCTACTTTTACAACCAAAACTAAAATGGAATACATCAACTTCTACTGATTGTCTATGAAGCCTCTACTAGTACTGACTATAGGGAGCTGGGTCATGACTCTCGAATAACCCAACTCAATATGACTGAATAAAGAAAATACAACACTTCTCAAACTGTATAACTAACTCAAGCCCTTGAATTAAAAGGACTCATCACGTGCTGACTGGATGCCGCGAATTGACTGGATCTGAAGATGTACACTATACCTTGTACCTAAATTCTGAGAAGATATAGCCTACATACGAATATGTGGATCAGTACCATAGAAATGTACTGAGCATATAGGGGTGAAATGAATTTATAAAATAATATCTTAATATTATCACAGTTTTATACATGCTGATAGAAATGACTCACTTAGCTCAAATAAAAATCATCACAATCATAAGATAGTAAAATATATCGGGTGAAACATATGAGTCATCATAATAAAACTCAATTCACTTCCATCTCGATTCTAAATCATAAAAGCAATCAAATATCATAACAATTCTCTTTGGAATATATGTTCATTAAATCTTTTGAAAACAAAGACTTTCTCAAACTCTGTCTTTCAAACAAATATGTTTTCATCTCAGATAGAAGAATAAGACTTTTCATATTAGATAGGAGAATACACATACACACATTGGGAGTCTCTTACAACCGATATAAACCATGTGAGCTACATAGAGTCCAATGTCCAACCCACATTGGGGAGAGCTATCATATCCTTGCCATCGGAGTAGGACCTTACACTTTTACTCACTAGTGATCACTATATATAAATCAGCCTCTGGCTCACAACCTACGGGGTAACGTAGTTCTAGGGAAGTAACAAACATGCTATACCTCCTGCTCGGTGCTAAAGACTACTTCCGGACTTAGCTCAGATCTTTTCAAAAGAAAATCCACTAATAAATATTTCAACAATTCACAACGGGTGCCATCATTCTACCCCTTTCATAATAAATCAATAAAAGTGGATTTCTTTTCTCATCTCGGTTTCAAAAACAATCCATTTTACAACCAAAAGGTCAAAGCTTCTTTATCATCTCAAATTATTTAAAATCAAGGTGTTTATAATACATGATTTTCTCAAAATAATAATCTCAAATAGGGTTCCAAAAACCCATACATCTATATCACCATAAAACCTTCCAAAGTTTCATACTTTATGACAAACGCACAAAAATAATCACTTAAAACTTAAAATTTCAGATTTATAATCACACATCTTGGTAAGTAAAATTAGCCTTGTGATTCAAATCTCATTGTGCTTATAGCACATAATTTCTCAAAGTACAATCCCAATTAGGACTCAAGGTCTCATACATCAAAATCAAATTAAATTTTCTCAAGATTCATGCTTTTCATCATAAATATATATAACTTACTTTAAAATCCAAAAAATTCAGCTTTATGTACAAAAATGTCATCATTCTCATTCAATTCAACTTCCAAAACATAGAGAGTATCATAATCTCATGTAAAACCATATAGGGTATAAATTCATGCTTCAAATTTATATCAAAACATGTAAAATCATGTGTATTCATAAAAGAAATATCAATTTGGGCACAAGAACGAAAGGGTGTGCTTGTTGAAAAACCCCACATACCATAAACTTGAAGCTTTGAATGAGCTCCTGACCTTGGGACTCTATTCGTGAAAATAATGAGTGTTTCTTGTAGCCCTCGGAATGGGGATTCCGAATGTCAAACAATTATTGAAAACTCAAGGTTGAATCTTGAGATATTTGAATTTTTAGGTTGAAACCCTAATGAATGTTCTTGGTGATTTTTAGAGAAAGTAAACTTATTTTTGTGTTATGGGAGTTTAATCCCATGTTATAGACATATATAAGGGTGTTTTTGGCACTTGGAAGTGAGGTATGCAGCACACAACCCATGCTAGACTTTATGGTGTGTGTCTCACACCTTATGACAGACATTTAAGTATGCCTCGCACTCCCAATGGCACACATTTGATTCCCTGGCGCATTGCCCACCGCACACCCTTACTACTTCTCACGAAAATGGGCATAACACTTCGCTCGGGTAATAGATTCTTTCGAAATTGGTATTGTTGGAAAGCTAATTCAATTATGTACAATTTGATAGGACTTGGGATGAAAAATTCCATGTATAATAAGAGATATAAACGTTTGAAGTTGATCCTTGTAGAATCGAATGTCAAACTTTGAATGAATCAATTGGTCTTAGCTCAACTTTGTTCTAGGTCATTGCTATGAACATTTTTCACCTCTAAACCACTCCATATACTAGGATGGTGATCATACAACTTGTATTCATTTTAGAATCACTTGGAGTAGAGCTTAGACGCACAGGAACGACGATAAGAATTATAGAATGAAAATACGGGGTATTAAATTATCTCCCCCTTGGGAACATTCATCCTCTAATGTGGATAATTAACCTGAAACATAGAGGAATATTAGTATTCAAGCTATCATGTGTAACTGAGAGAACTGAATCACTGGATCTCAAGAATAATTGCTACTGAATTGGTCTGCAAGTGTATGAATCCTCAAGAAAAATAACTATATGGCTAAGATAGAAACGAGAGTGTCAACTTATTAGTAACCATTACTTTCCAATGTATTTGATTTCATAAGAAAGGATGAGAGGTTTATGACGTTAAAACTCAGGGTATTACAACATTCCCCTCTTGGGATCGTTCATCCCCGAATGATAATAATTTGATGAAAAGACTAGGAAGAGACTGTGATACTACACAGGATACTTATGAACTGAATCATGACTGAATATCTGATATTGAAACTGATGCATGAACTGAGCTAAATTCATAATTTAATTGGACACAAACACATTGCCTCTTGGAACGTACATACGTATAAGACTGCGGATAGTAAGACTAGCTAGAAAATTAAGAATCTATAAGAGCTTATCTCCTTTCTTGCTAAACTAGACTATAGGCTATATAGACTGGATCATACTGACTACCCATACTCAAATAGAGTATTTCTTCAGCACTTTTCTACTAAATTCTACTGACATTAGAGAGCAAAGAATTTTGGGCATGCTCTGAACAAAACATTTGGCTAAGGAATTACAAATTGATATAATTCTATAGCATAGAATATAATTATATAACTCATAAACTAGGATAGGATTACTAGGCCGTAGGCAACGCAACTTCTTACTTTCAAGCTTAGCATCACTTCTCAAATTCTCTCTCAACTATACTATTCCCCTTAAATACCATACTCATTTGATTCAACTTATAATTCTCATATTGGCACTACGAAATCTTTCTACGAAGGTTTAAACTAAACGAAGTTCTCTCACCATGATCAAGCCTAACACTAAATCACAAGATACAACATGCCAAACCATAATACTAGTCTAAACCACAAGGTTCAATATTCTATATCTTCTTAGAGCTCACACCCTAAGCATAACATGCCTTACCACTTCAATTACTAATTTAAAACTCTTGATATGGATTCACTAGTGCATATTTCATTCATCGTCTTACACCCAACATGACATTCAAGCCTATCATTAAAAATTACATATAACTTTAAGAAAAATACCCCTAAAGGCATACTTCGCATATTCTCTAAACCTTTATCAACAACAATTTTCTTGTACTATACTTAAAAACATACACACAATTTCTAACTAACCATGACATGTATCAAAGACTTGGCCTCAATCTTACTTCACACTTTAGCCTTAGATAGAAAAGCATAAATAATCTTTCTTAATGAGGGTCATCAACTCTCTCACATATAAACCATTGCTTATCTACTATCTTAACATAGGAAGAGGTCATCGAAGGGCTAACACATATGAACCAAAAGCACGAAAACTACAATACATAACATTAACACTTATCTTTATCCTGAGGAATAAAATATCAAATGCGTGGATTCATTAAAGAAATCTAAGCTGAGGACATGCATGATATAATGCGAACTTCACTAGTATCATGAGTTTAAAAACTGGTCATACTCTGAAACAAGAGTTTATACTTATCATGAGCTATTCAATATAATATTGGAGTTCATTGATTCATAAAAGATAACTAGAATCACGTAGTGAAGCTGTTACATGCTTGCTAGAAGCTGAGAATGGGCTTGAGCACACATAATAGGTATAAACATAGGCATGTGGCATGGATTTGTCAAGAAAGTGATGGATTTGATGTTATAATAACTGAAATCCTACGAATCACTATCTCATCATAACTCATTATTGACATGTATCACAATCTAATTCTCAAAACTCGATTTGGTTCTTCACTAACTATCTCCCCCTTAGGTCAAAGCTAGTATTCTAAGTATGATGGTCTACTCCATATCCTCGAGATTAAGCCATAATTTCATCATTCTATTATCTACACATAAATGCTAAAATCAAAAGAATAAACTAATTTTAAACTTACCAACTTCATTCTTGAACAACCCATCCATATGTCATCCTTAATTCCTAGCTTTAATAATCATCATCAAAGACTTACACTCTCATTTGCAACCATATCTACATCTCTAATCACATAATCATAGCCTACCAAGATCACACTTCTATACTTATATTTTTCCCAAACCATGAGAATAAATTCATACTAAAAAGACTCAACATCTTCAATCATAACTCCTTAACTTAGCTATCAAGAACATCATAAATTATCTAACTAGCCTTTCTTCACCTAGCAACTCAACATTACTACTAACTCCGCAATATGTAATAATCCTCAAAAATTGATACAGCCTTATAGCACCTTGGTCACACCTCTATACCATACTTATTTATGAACACATGATCTTACACTCGTGTATACACTATTTAGGCCTACTAGATCACCTCCATATTACTAGCATCAACAACCGAACCATCAACTGTTCAAACTTAATGTCTAGAGCTAAACATGATTTACAACCCAATCTCACACACAATTTTCACTTCAAAACTATAGAACATAGCATTAAGAAAAACTAGTAAACAATGACAATCGATCATAATCATATGGCCTATCTTATTCATAATCTGCTAACACATCCTTCTTCTTCGCATCATTACTATTTACCCATCTTCACACCTAAATTACTTTAATAGCTCTATAAATTTCAACTAAACTTCCTCTTGCAATCTCAGGACAGCCTAAATTAACAATACTGAACCACCAAGTACTTTCATCAAAACCTATACTTTCTTAGCACAAAAAATACCATCAATAACTCTTTTCATACTTCAAGCAAACAACAATCCACCTTAACTAATAATCTCCTTCTCTAACTTCACTAAACTAACAAATAAGGGTATATCACTTCATTACTAATTCAATCATAAGCAAATATTCAGCTATACATATTCAATAAATTGCCCTTACCACCATTCTTGACACTACACTTCTAAACCCACAAGTTCAACTAACACAAGACTTTCAACTAAACGTTACTACTTTTGTCACTACATAGAAGCCCGCACTTTCAACTAACATTAGAACAACAAGATAAACAACAAGTTGCTAGTGAATCGAAATAGGTCTCACACAGCTTCACAAGACTTTGGTTTTGTGTTTTGATTAAGAAAATTATATGAAAAACAAAGAAACTATGCTAGTGAATCAAAATAGGCCCCACACGACTTCACTAGACTTTGATTTTTCACAACCACAATGATAACAAAATTACATAATACATGAGATAGAAACTTAACACACAACATTCAAAGATCTAAGAATACACCTTGCTCTGTCTTAATCAAATAACTCATAAGAACAAAGGTATAACATTAAATCTGATGGACTTATAACACACTAGAAGGCTCCTCTCAATCCACTTTATGAAACTTCTGAAACTTCGGCCAACAAATATAAGAGCATTATCTGGGGAGGAAATTGGAACTTGTCGAATATGTTACCTCAAGAACAGTACATAGATAGAGAAGTATAGATTATCATTATGGATTCTGAGGAGAAATTTGAAAGCACATCTGACTCAGGCTTTGTGCATGATTTCTACAGGCCTGATAAAGCACATCAGTTTTTGAGACTCAAAAGTACTGATAGGATACTTTTGTAGCTCTTTTACGATTCCATAAATATCTATGGAAAATTAAGCTCAACTGTTTCTGATACCTTAGAAATAATGGAAAGATGGCCTGACTAGGGTAAGATGAGAATTTGTATAGGTTTCTTGGAGAACTTTTCTATAGCATGATTTAAGACATGAAATAATGGAGATATTTACTAAATGCCCTATAGCCTCTCAAAGAAAAGTATAGACGTCTCTGTACCATTTCATAAGACTCTACTAGACACAGCTTGATAGATACCTTAGGACACTTAAACTCTGTGCTTTGATACCAAGTTTGTAACTCCTCAAAATCAGGTCACGAGACGTCAAACAATGCTTAAGATCACAAGTGACCCCAAGATAACCGTTCTATTGGTATAACT
Source organism: Capsicum annuum (assembly GCF_002878395.1). Classification (NCBI taxonomy): domain Eukaryota; kingdom Viridiplantae; phylum Streptophyta; class Magnoliopsida; order Solanales; family Solanaceae; genus Capsicum; species Capsicum annuum. The sequence goes on along the minus strand of NC_061115.1, from coordinate 77,407,184 downwards.
CATAAGCAACTGAATAAAAAGTATAAATCTATACAAATCTGCGGAAAATAACTCTTTTCAGAATAGGATCGATACAAAAGTAAATTTACAAGATTACAACTCTGCTTTTACAACCAAAACTGAAATGAAATACAACAACTTCTACCGACTGTCTATGAAGCCTCTACTAGTACTGACTCTAGGTAGCCGGGTCCTGACTCCCGACTAACCCAACTCAATAAGACAAAATAAAGAAAATACAACACTTCTCGAACTGTATAACTAACTCAAGCCCTTGAATCAAAAAGACTCATCACCTGCTGACTGGATGCCGCGAAATGACTGGATCTGAAGATGTACACTATACCTTGTACCAATATTTTGAGAAAATGTAGCCCACATACGAATATGTGGGTCAGTACCATGGAAATGTACCGAGTATATAGGGGTGCAATGCATATATAAGATAATATGTTAATATCATCACAGTTTATAAAATTATGCAAGCTAATATAAATAACTCACTTAGCTTGACTTAAAATCATCATAATCATAAGAGAGTAAAATATATCAGGTGAAACATGTGAGTCACAATAATAAATATCAATTCACTTCCATCTCGATTCCAAATCAACAAAGCAATCAAATCTCATAACAATTATCTTTGGAATATATGTTCAATAAATCATTCGAAAACAAAGACTTTCTCAAACTCTGTCTCTCAAACAAATATGTTTTCATCTCAGATAGAAGAATAAGACTTTTCATATTAGATAGGAGAATACACACACACACATTGGGAGTCTCTTACAACCGATATAAACCATGTGAGCTACATAGAGTCCAATGTCCAACCCACATTGGGGAGAGCTGTCATATCCTTGCCATCGGAGTAGGACCTTACACTTTTACTCACTAGTGATCACTATATATAAATCAGCCTCTGGCTCACAACCTACGGGGTAACGTAGTTCTAGGGAAGTACCAAATATGCTATACCTCCTGCTCGATGCTAAAGACTACTTCCGGACTTAGCTCAGATCTTTTCAAAAGAAAATCCACTAATAAATATTTCAACAATTCACAACAGGTGCCATCATTCTACCCCTTTCAGAATAAATCAATAGAGTGGATTTCTTTTCTCATCTCGATTTCAAAAACAACCCTTTTTATGACTAAAAGGTCAAAGCTTCTTTATCATCTCAAATTATTTAAACTCAAGGTGTTTATAACATATGATTTTCTCAAAATAATAATCTCAAATAGGGTTCCAAAAATCCATACATCAATATCACCATAAAACCTTCAAAAGTTTCATACTTTAGGACATAAGCACAAAAATAATCACTTAAAACTTAAACTTTCAGCTTTATAATCACACATCTTGGTAAAGAAAATTAGCTTTGGGATTCAAATCTCATATTGTGCTTATAGCACATAATTTCTCAAAGTAAAATCCCAATTAGGACTCAAGATCTCATACATCAAAATTATATTAAATTTTCTCAAGATTCATGTTTTTCATCATAAATATACATAACTTACTTAAAAATCTGGAAAATTCAGCTTTATGTACAAAAATGTCATCATTCTCATTCAATTCAACTTCCAAAACATAGAGAGTATCATAATCTTATGTAAAACCATATAGGGTATAAATTCATGCTTCAAATTCATATCAAAACATGTAAAATCATGTATATTCATAAAAGAAAAATCAATTTGGGCACAAGAACGAAAGGGTGTTCTTGTTGAAAAAGCTTACATAACTTAAACTTGAAGCTTTGAATGGACTCTTGACCTTGGGACTCTATTCGTGAAAATAATGAGTGTTTCTTGTAGCCCTTGGAATAGGGATTCTGAATCTCGAAGAGTTATTGAAAACTCATGGTTGAATCTTTAAATATTTGAATTTTTAGGTTGAAACCCTAATGAATGTTCTTGGTGATTTTGAGAGAAAGTAAACCTATTTTGGTGTTATGGGAGTTTAATCCCATGTTATAAACATGTATAGGGGTGTTTTTGGCACTTGAAGTGAGGTATGTGGCGCACAACCCATGGCAGACTTAATGTGTGCGTCACACACCTTATGACAGTCATTCATTTAAGTATGCCTTGCACTCCCAATCGCACACATTTGATTGGGCGGCTCATTGCCCACCGCACACCCTTACTGCCTCTCACAAAAATGGGCATGACTCTTCGCTCGAATATCGGATTTTTGCAAAATTGGTATGGTTTGAAAGATAATTCAATTATCTACAATTTGATAGGTCTTGGGATGAAAAATTCCATGTATAATAAGAGATATACACGTTTGATGTTGGACATTGTAGAATCAAATGTCAAACTTTGGATGAACCAATTTGTCTTAGCTCAACTTTGTTCTAGGTCATTTCTATAAACATTTTTCACCTCTAAACTACTCCATAGACTAGGATAATGATCATGCAACTTGTATTCATGTGAGAATCACTTGGATTAGAGCTTAGACATGCAGGAACGACGATTAAAATTCTAGCATGAAAATATGTGGTATTACAGTGGTCTTATCAAGTAGTAAAGTGGCTTCTAGAAAGCCCAAGTATCGATCTCATAGGGACTTGAGTTCACCACATATCTAATCCTAGTCTAACTAATTGAGAAAAAATAAACAAGAAGAGAGTTTGTAATTTTGTAAATTAAAAATATAATAAATGATGCGTAAAATAAAAGTCTTGGGACAATCAATGGACTAAAGCCAAGAATTAAAGCACTTCAAACAATCAGACGATGTGATTGAATCTCATCCACTAATTTAATCTTGGTTGTTAATTCGTAGGGTTAATTGCATGGTCAGGGTTTTCCAACCTCTAATTTTTTACCTAATTTTCACATTACAACTATATTGTTGAGCGGAGATGTAATGATCCAATTAAGTTAATTAAAGCTATCATCCTATATTCGAATCAAGTAAGGCATCTAAGTACATCCCTATCCTAGATGCTAAGTTTAATTCTTTATTTTATAAAAGAATAAAAATCCAAACTTTTTTTATTCCCATGTTCTATCTCCCTATTCCTTCTCCAGAGATCAAAATGTTGACAATATATGTATTTTATGGGTGATCAATCCATAAAATAATTAAAATAAGAATAAACAAACAACCAAATATGATAAACAAGATTAATGAATTTAATGCAAAACAATTGTAATCATGTTCTTGGCTTTAACCACGGAAAGGGGGTTTAGCCTTGAATGGAGATATTCATCTTCCAATCCTTTGGAATGATGATACAAACCATAAAAAAACTAAATTGAAGAATGATAAAACCTAAAAAGAAGTTGTGGTAGCCTCCAACGATGTTTCAAGGTGATCTAGTGTTCCCAAGAGGTCCCAAGACATTTAAAACGTTTTTAGGTTCCCGATTTTGGTGCTCCTCGCGTCACACCATAGTTCCAGGTCACAATTGTCAAAAAATCTGTCAAATTCCAGTAGCTAGTCATGATTTCAATGCATCATAGGACGTCCTTAAACCCCATTATAAGATACGTACGCCAATCGGTCAAAACGTGGGCCTCTTATGAGTCCAGTGATGTTTTTAACTCATCCATTGGCTACTGTACAGTCAACACACTCCCGATACTTTTCAGGGGTCCAAATTGCGTCCATCTTGCGTCTTGTTCTTCCGTGGTCATTTCTGAGCATTTTGGAGTCGTTTCCACTTGATTTGAATCTTGTATATCCTTCAAATATGATCATAATCCATTCACCATGCATCCTAATTCATTAAAAAAATCAATTAAGATCTCAAAACAACACAACATCCTCACCGATGAACTAGAAACACAAGCTAAGCATAGGCTAAATTCACATTGAGCTTTAAGTCGTTGTTTTCAATCTTTTCTTGATCCAATTGACCCTTAAACATTATAAATAAGTTCTTTTACATATAAATAGACAATAATAACCATAGTAACTTATTAAAACACATTAGAACTTAACACAAGAGACTAGCAAAACACCTAGCTCAAGCTAGTTACACAAGTTTTCTCGGTTGACTTCTAAATGCTCAAATTGAATCAAACTCATGTGAGACCACCATTAAACATTTAAACACATACTTGGACACATAAATGCTTATTTAAATCATTATCAATACACATATTATAAGAATCATCCTCAAAACAAGGTTAAAAAGGCTAGCATAGTAACTCTAGAATGCATAAATACACTCAACATCACCACCCCACACTTAAAGCCTTGTTCATTCTCGAACAATTATTAACTATAAAAACAATGAGCTCAAAAGACTCCACACTTTTTCTATAGGAAAGACACTCATGCTAGCACTACAATGACTACACGAAATGCAAGTTTACAATACTAAGCATGTTATACACAATTGAATACTCAAGAATCCTACTTATAAAACATCCTAGCCTTAAGAATGGACTCCACAAGTTGGGAAGCTCATGCTTATTGCTCAATAAAGGATATTATACAAATCACCCAAATTCATCAAACATGTGCCCCTCACAACAAGAGAGTTACTCATAATCTCTCACAATAATGCAATTTATAACGTAATGGATACAAGAATCAAATTACACTCACTCTCTCAAAGAATTCACAAGTTACACATAATAAACCATAGTCTTTCCCTTGGTGTAATTCTCCATTAATATCGGAATGATGAAGTTAGGATCAATTAGGACTTTTTCGGATTTTATTGTAGGCTAAAGGTTGGGTAGGAACTGTTTTGTCCAAGAATAGTGACTAACCTCTCTAAGTGCTTTAATGCACTATATTATACATTTAAAATCAATATCCAACAACCAAGTTACACTTTTTCATCCACCCATACCTTTTATTTTTTAGCCCTATTTCTTTTAAGCATTTTCATAAACACTTGGTGGGTGTGTTGTTTATCCCTTCAAGATTCAATTTTTTTCTTTTTCTGCAATCATGGGAATATTTCTAACACTATTTATATCAATCCCAACCACCACACATCAAATATAAACACCAATAACTCTTACCTTGGGGCATCAATTTCACCTCTTTCTTTTTTAATTTCTTGAGTTCCTTATTAATTTAATTTTCATTAAAGCACTTAGGGGCTTTTTCTTATCAAATTATAGTCTATCAAAGAAGGGAATTAGGCTACATATGAGGCTACTAAAGAAAATAAGTTAAAGGTTCAATAGGTTTTAACTAGGATAATGCACAAAGGGTAGGATAAATAGAAGGTATAAACTAAGGCTATCAAACAAATATCTATATCTTCTCTTAAACCCACAATCTTTATTTCGATTTACTTACACACCGGGCAAGTGCTAGAAAGCACATGCAACATGAAATATACAAAAAACCTTACATGCACATGGCACATGATCAACTCAATAGGATCATCATAGACTCCCAACCAAACAATAGCATGAATTCAAAATTAAGCCAACAAATACTAGAGTCACAAACATGAGCATAAGAGTCTAAAAAATAGAAATTCACTCAATCAACATGCTTTTATCAACAAACCCACTTGCATTATGTAATCAAAAATAGCACCAACAAGAATATCTCATTTATTCCTAGCCTAAAAAAAAATTAAATTGAGTCAAAATTTGAGAATTTTTCCATCCTACACTTAAAAATCTACTTTGTCCCCAAAGTGAACTTAAAAGTAAGACATAAAAATACTCTCTAAGGCCTCTACGCCTAGTAGTAGCATCTTCAAATAAATGAGATCCATGGGACCCATACTCAATCTTTGCCATGATTAAAGCTCAAGATTATGGTACTCAGACTTCCCATTAACCTGTGACTCAACTAAAAACAAAAACTACGTGAAGTAAAAAAAACTAAAAACTAAAAAGAAAACATACCTTAACTTGGGTTGCCTCCCAAGAAGGGCCTAATTTAGTATCATGGCATGACCCAATCAAATTTTTCCTCCACCTTGAAGATATGAATTTCACCCCAAACATAGCATCTATCTTTTTGAGTCGCTCATAGGGTTGTGGTACAAAAATTAAGGAACCGAGTAATAAAATATGCATGGTAACCCACTCGGCCTTTAAGTGAGGTGTGCTTTTATGTTGTTTGTTTTGTGCAAAATTAAGAATATAGAATTCTTTTTCCGCATCTTCACACTCTCCCACTATTTTAGACGATTCCACAGAAAAGATATCATTTAAACATAATATAGAAAAGTTCTTCGAATGCGGCCCAAGAATTCCTACTTCAAAATTTACTCTATCTCCAATACACTTTTATTTACCTTCTCAATTGCAGTCTCAAGAAAAATATGACAATCAAGTGGTTATGATTCTTGTCTTTGCTCCATAATTTGGCTAATATCCTTCTCATATATTTCTTTGCTTAGCCACTGTAGACATGGTGACAGTGGTGTCGTCTTAATAATTTCTGTAATATCATTTTTTGAGTACTTAGACTTCCTCGAATTATCTGCATAATATTATGAAGGTTTCATCCATGCACTTTCATAAAAATCTAGATAATAAGTCACAAGGTGGTGTCCTCTACAAAAACAACAAAAATTAACATCACTCAAAAACCATCTATCCCAGATTGACATCTCGAGAAGAGTGAGAAAAATAGATATAAAGGAAAATAAAAAGAAACTAAATAAAAATTATTTACAACTCAATATAGAAAACTAAAAATATAATAGTTCCCTAATAACAAGTCCCTGATAAAGGTGCCAAGAACTTGACAATGCCCAAGAGCACATGCAAGTGTGCGTGGTCTTATTAAGTAATAAAGTGGCTTCAAGGAAGCCGAAGTATCAATCTCATAGGGACTTGCGTTCGCCGTCTATCTAATTGACAAAAAATAAACAAGAAGAGCGTTTGTAATTTTGGAAAATAAAAATAAAATAAATAATGTGTAAAGTAAAAGTCTTGGGATAATCAATGGAGTAAAGCCAAGGGTTTAATCACTTTGAACAATCATACTATGTTATTGAATCTCATCATCTAATTTGATTATCTTGGTTGTTGATTCGTAGGGTTAATTTCATGATCAAGGTTTTTAAACCTCTAAGATTTTACCTAATTTTGACATTACAACTACATCATTGAGTGGGGATATAATAATCCAACAAATTTAATTAAAGATATCATCTTAAGTTTGAATCAAGTAAGGTATATAAGTACATTTCTGTCCAAGATGCTAAGTTTAATTTTTTATTTTATAAAAGAATAAAAACCCAAACTTTGTTTATTCCCATGTTCTATCTCCCCATTCCCTCTTCCAAGATCAAAAGGTTGATATTATATGTATTTTATGGGTGATCAATCCATAAAATAATTAAAACAATAATAAACAAAAAATCAAATATGATAAGCAAAATTAACGAATTTAATGCAAAACAATAGTAATCATGTTCTTTGCTTTAACCTCAGAAAGGGGGTTTGGCCTTGAATGGAAATATTCATCATCCAATCCCTTTGAATGATGATACAAATCATACAAAAAAACTTAATTAAAGAATGATAAAACCTAAAAAAAAGTTGTGGTATCCTCCAATGATGTTTCAAGTTGATCCACGGTTTCCAAGAGGTCCCAAGATGTCTAAAACGTTTTTTAGGACGTTATATTTATAGTAGAAAGTTTATAAACCAAGATATATTAGGTTTTTCCTTCAGCTAGCCAAAATCTTCCTGATTTTGGTGCTCCCCGCATCGCGCCGTAGTTCCAGATCACAATTGTCAAAAAAATTTGTCAAAATCCAGTAGTTAGTCGCAATTTTAACGCATCACGGGGTCTCTTTAAACCCCACTATAACATACACTCTCCTATTGGTAAAAAACATGGGCTTATTATGAATCCTGTGTTGATTTGAAATCATCCATTGTCAACCTGTACTGTCGACATGCTCCCCATACTTTTCGGGGGTCCCAATTAGGTCCAACATGCTTCTTGTACTTCCGTGGTCATTTCTGAGCCTTTTTGAGATGTTTCCACATGATTTGAAGCTTGTATATACTTCATATATGATCATAATACATTAACCAAGAATATTAAATCATTAAAAACTTCAATTAAGATCTCAAAACAACACAACACCCTCACCGATGAACTAGAAACACGAGCTAAGCATAGGCTAAATGCACATTGAACTTTAACTCATTGTTCTCACTCTTTTCTTGATCCAATTGACCCTTGAAAATTATAAATAAGTTATTTTACATATAAATACATAATATAAATTTTATTAACTCATTAAAACACATTAGAACTTAACACAAGAGATTAGAAAAACACCTAGCTCAAGCTAGTTACACTAGTTTTCTCGGTTGACTTCTAAATGCTCAAATTGAAACAAAACTCATGTGAAACCACCATTAAACATTGAAAATACATACTTGGACACCTAAATTCTCATTTATGTCATTATTAACATATATATCATAAGAATTATCCTCAAAATAAAGTTAAAAAGGCTAGAATAGTAACTCTAGAATGCATAAATACACCCAACATCTGCCTTATTTTTCAGTTTCTATTTCCACATATTTGTGGATAATGGGGTCATTTACCTCACCCAAACTCTTCCTAAGGAAAGGATTTCTGCCCCCAAAAGTATTGTTTACATGATATTTCATCTTTTTCTCAACAAGAAAACCTAAGCCCTCTCAAGAACACCAAGAACTTCATCAAATTGTCTTCAAGAAAAGCAAGAACCCAACCTTCAAATCCAAGGAATTCAATAAGTAACCCTCAAGAGCATCATAGGAAGTCAAAGCTCAAGTTCTTTATTTAAATTTATCTAATAAGGTATGTGGGATTATGAACAAGGATACACTTTTCCCTTGTGCGCTAAATTAGTTTTTAGAGATGAATTTACATAAATTGCAATTAGGGTTCACACCCAAAGTTTCTTGTTTAGAGGTACGGATTTATAAAGTGATTTAATTGTAAAATTTTATATTTGTTTTGATTTAGTGAACTCTTTTTTATGATTTGAATACCATGAGTATGATTTGAGACATTAATTATATATTTCCAATTTAGTTTAAGAATGGTATTGTGATGTTAATTTCATTATCTTGATATTTTTGTAGTATTTGAAGAAGTATGTTGAGCATGATATTTTTCTATGAATTTACATAAGTTTAAAACGTGGGTTGTAAGCCCTAAGTTTAATCATTGATATTTTGAGAAGATTATGCTTTTAAGCTCCCTGTGACTAGCTTATATTTAGATTTTGTACAAAACTTGATCTGTTGATCCTCAAATAAGATATGGAATCCACTTTATAGTTTTGATTACAATTTTGATTACAGTTTGAAATAGACAGATACATAACTAGTTTCATTATAAACCTTTATGCTAGTTTTTAAAGTGGATTTCCTACAAAATAAGTATAACGATTGAAGGGAGTACTATTTAGCACCGAGTTGGGTATATGTCCTAGTTCACATTCTCCAGAACTACGAGCCAACATAGATTTATATTATCAAGTTATTCTAATTTTAATGGATGCAGATATAGATTTTGATCACTTAGCTCAGGTTATACTCCTTGGCAAGTGTATTGCAGCTCTCCTCAATGTGATTTTTTCCCCTTAGGGGAATATGTCATTGAAAATCATGATAGTTCACTTGTTGTAAGTAGGTTAGAAGAACCTTCCTAACAAAAATAAAATAACAGAATAGTTTTTAGAAACTAGGTGTAAAAGCTCACAAGTTTAGTTAGATATTGTCTTACTTAAGACATCAGTTACTTGATTTTAGCTCTAGTTTTCATAAGATAAAAGTGAGTCCTTCCTACACTTAGCATGCATGATTGTAAAAAAATTACAAGTACAACTTTTAGAACTAAATGTTATGGCTCATAATATTTCTACAGTATGCTTTATCATTCATGAATTATGATTTTCAACTTTCAGTTACTCAAGCCAATGTGAGTCATTTAAACTTAGCATGCATTATTTGAAAATCTATGAGTATATATACAATTATTGTTTTACTTATGCATTCACCCCCAAATGCTCAGTACATTCCAAAATTACCAATCAACATATATGTCTATGTGCTACATTGTTTAATAATATAGGTACCGAGTCAGTTGTAGTCCATATATCACGATCAAATAGTTGTAGATTTTAGCCTACCGATAATGATGACTCCTAATCAGGGACTTTAGTTAGATGTTATTTATGTACTTTACTCTCTTAATCATATGTATTAATTAGTGGTAGTTGGAGTTACATCCCAACTATCTATAGTCGGTATAGTAGAGGCTTTATAGATATCAGTCAGATTCGGACATAAATTTCAGTTCTGTTCTTCAGTTTTATCAAAATGTAAAATTGTATCAGTATTTTATTTTTCCCATATTTCATCATAATTAAATTTCTGCATAGTAAACTCATTCATTTTATATGTATTTAAATTAGTTGCTTAATAGTATGCCAGTTCAAGGGTTTTCTTGGGATCACTTGTGGTCCGAAGCACCGTCTGACGACTAGGGGGTAGTCTCAAGTCATTATAAACTTGGTATCAGATCCCAGAGTTCAAGTTTCATAGGGTGACTATAAATCCATGTCTAGTAGAGTCTTACATAATGATATGGATACATCTATAATTTTTTTCGAGAGGCTACAAGGAATTTAAGAAATATTTAACTTCTTTAATACTCTAGGTTGTGTTGTAATGTTTTTCACTCAGAAACTTCTCTCAGTTCATGTCTAACTCCATATTTCTATATCTATAACCTTTTGAGATAACCTAAGTACTATATTCTGATTTCCTCCCAAGAAGATGCTCTCAGATTTACAATTAGCAATTATAGAAGTCATAATAGGGGCTTGAGAGGAGCTCTCCAGTGTGTTATAAGTTAATTAATTGGAAAGCTTATGTCCTCATCCTTATGAGTTTTTTGGTTGACAAAGTAAGATATATATTTAAATTCCTCATTATTTTTTTAATACAGATAATGCTCATAAGAAAAAATAATTTGAACTTAGATTGTTAAATAGAGTTTTCATTCGAGGGATATTGCAACCTCGAGTGTTATAATTTTAAGGTAGTAGAACCTTCTTATAGTTGGAAGTATGGTATAAAAATGTAGTGACAAGAAAGGTAGTGATGTGTAGAAGTAGTATGTGCTAATAAATTATTATAAAAAAGGTCATACGATCATGATCAATCATTATTATGTAGTTCTAGTGGACTGGTACTTCTTGATGTTTTATTTTATAACCTTCAAGTGAGAATAATATGTGATATTGGGTTGGTAATCAAGCCTAGAACTAGACACTAAGTCTAAATAGTGAATGGTCATCAAGGTGGATGTAATGGTTCCTTGGCTAGTGATTCTAGCTATATGGAGGTGACCAATAGGCTTGAAATAGTGAATGTATGTATTTAAGTTTACTGATTTGAGATTAAGTATGATATATAGGTATGATGTAGAGTTATGCCCAAGGTGATATGGGGCTGCATTATTTTCTAAGGTTATTAAGTGTTGCGTGTTGTTGGAAGTACCCTTAAGTTTCTAAGTGTAAGAAGGTTAGTTGTATAGTATAGGGTGTTCTAGATAGCTAAGTTAAGGAGTTATAGATAGATGGTGTTGAGTCTTTTATGTATAATTCTAATTCTTATAGTTTGGGGAAAATATACGTATAGCATTATGATCTTGTTAGCCTATGATTATGTTTTAAGTGAGGTAGGTGTGTTTCCAAAGGAGAGTGTATATCTTTGACGATGATTATTGAATATAGAGAAAGTTAAGAATGGTACATATGAAAAGGATAGTCGAAGAACGACGTCAATAAGTTCAAAATATAGTTTATTCATTTGAGTTATCATTTATGTGTAGACCGTTAGAGCAATGAAATTCTGTCGTAGTTCTAGGAATATGAAGTAGATCCATAAGTTTAGAAGGATGGCTTTAACCTAAGGGGGAGATATTATAAGACCCTAGCTCATTTCAGTTCCCTATTATAGTTAAGGGTCCAAGGCTTAGAAGATTCCACTAAGTGTTGGGACTTAGTCATTTCTGTAGATCCTACTCTTTGGTGATTTTATTTTTGACCTTGTCAGCCTTAGAATGTCAATTTTAAAGTTTATTCATGATTGGGGGTGTGAAAGGTACATCTCAGGTAAGTTTTGGAATTTTTGAAAAAGCATAAGGGCATGTTTTAAAGTCCAAAACAGTAACTGCCTACTCCAGAGCCCATGACACCCGCTCCACAACATGCCTCTCTTATATTTCCATCTCCTATTTTAGCATATTTATGGTCTAATTCTTATACATTTCATGCGTATTCAAGTTTATTCTCAACTTCTAGTAAGTAAGTAACAACATCACTCTATGATTCGAGTCATCCCTAAGAAATCTATGGACTCGAATCTTATATTGAATAGCTTATAATTAGTATGAAGTAATATTTCAGAGTATTATCTATTCAAAGAACTCATGATACTAGTGAAATTCTCATTATATCATGTATGTCCTCAATTTATATCTTTTTAATGAATCCATGCCTTTGACATTCTATTCCTTAGGCCTTAGTTCAGTGTTAAAGTTATGTATTCTTTCATGCTTCAGGTCCTTATGTGTTAGCCCTTGAGTGACCTCTTCCTATGTTAAGATAGTGGCGATGATAATGGATAAGCAATGGTTTAGATAAGAGGGAGTTGACGACCCTCATCCAAAAAGATTATTTATGCTTTTCTATCTAAGGCTAAAGAATGAAGGAATATTAATGTAAATCCTTGGTGTATCTCATAGTTAGTTAAGAATTTAGAGTATGTCTTCTTAAGAATAGTGCAAGAAAGTTGTTATCGATAGAGGTTTAGAGAATATGAGGGGTATTCTGTTGTGGATGTTTTCCTTGAAGTTCATATGCGGTTATAATGCTAGGCTTGAATGTAGTGTTGGGATGTAAGTGGATGAATATAATATATACTAGTGATTTTATTTTAAGAGTCGCGAGTTAGTAATTGAAGTGGTAAGGCATGTTATACTTCGGGTGTGAGCTCTAAATAGGACACAGAAGATTGAATCATGTTGTTTAGATTAGTATTATGGTGTGGCGTGTTGTACCTTTTGATATCGACGTAAGCTTGGTCATGCTGTGGTAATTTAGTTTAGTTGAGACTCTAGAAGATGGATTTATCAATGCCCATGTGACAATTTTAAGGTGAATCAAATAAGTATGGTATTTAAGGGGAATAGTATAGTGGAGTGAGTATTTGAGAAGTGTTGCTAAGCTTGAAAGTAAGAAGTTGCATTGCCTAAAGGCCTAGTAATTCTATCCTAGCTTGTTATTTTTAGGTGTATGTTCCATGCTACTGAGTTGTATCAAGGTTGTGATTTCTTATTCAGATGTCTTGTCAGATTATTCCAAAAATTCCTTGCTTCATATTATTATTAAAATTTCTTTGAAGTGTTTTGCATAAATACTCTATTTGAATATGGGCAATAACTATGGTTAGGTCCATAGAACCAATCAAGCAAATAAGATCTTATAGATTTTCAACTTTCCATCTAGTCTTACTGTCCAAAGTTTCATGAGTAAGGCTATTCCGTGATGTGAAATTTTAGCATTCGTGGAAATTTTTAATTCTGCTCATTCCAAGCACCAGGCATCAGCTTCAGATTCAAATATTTAGTTATGACTCAGTTCATAAGTGTTTATGAATGATCTTAGTTTACCAAGTAATCTAGCTTAGACAGTGTAATACCATAGTGTGGTCTTAGTATCATTGGCTCATGATTCATGCTTGTATACATTATCACTTCGAAGTTCTATATGTATGATTTTATCATGAACCCTCAAGAAAATTCTAAACTCTCAGCATGAATCAGCTCCTTATAGTAAGTAAAGGCTAGTGAGCTTAGAAAATAGTTTCATGATAGAAGCTTTCAATTTTTCAGATCAATTATTTACTTTATTGGAATACATATTATGTCCACGTTAATCCATACCTTTAAGGCTTCAACAAATTCCAATGCATCATTCGAGGACGAATGATTCCAAGGAGGAGATAATGTAACACCCCATATTTTTGTTTGAGAATTATAACCATCATTTCTATGTGTGTAAGCGCTAATCCAAATGATTCAAATGTTAATATAAGTTCATGAACATTATCCTAGTTTATGAAGTGCTTTTGAGGTGAAAGATGTTCATAGAAATCACTTAGAACAAAAAGGATCTAAGAACCTTAGATTCGTTCAAAGTTTAGTATTCGATTCTATAATGGTCTACTTTGAACATGTATACCTTTTGTATATGAAAATAATTTTGTAGTTTAATACCCACCAAGTTGTAGATAATTGAGTCAACTTTCAAACAATACTTATTTGACCTTAATCTGATACCCTAGCAAAAAGTTACTGTCATTTTTTTATGATAGAGGTAGTTAGGTCGCGCGATTAGCCCATGACTCCCACTACATTTCACCATTGAGGGAGCCTATGTAGATCATGCAGCGTACACAATATTTTGGTACTTCAGAGCATGCGATGCATGCATCATAGCATGCTCCCTTATTTTCCAATTTCTACTTTCACATATTTGAGGTCAATAGGGTCATTTACCTCACCCAAAACTATCCTAAGCACGGGATTTCATCCCCCAAAAGCATTGTTTATATGATATTTCATATTTTTCTCTCCAATAAATCCCTAGCCCTCTCAAGAAAACCAAGAACATCATCAAATTGTCTTCAAGAAAAGCAACAATCCAAGCTTCCAAATCCAAGGACTTCAAGAAGTAGCCCTCAAGAGCATCATAGGAATTCAATGCTCAAGTTTCTTCTTTGAATTGATCTAATAAAGTATGTGGGGTTATGAAAAAGGATACTCCTTTAATTCTTGTTACAAAAATTAGTTTCTAAAGATTAATTTACATGAATTACATTTACGGTTCACACCCAAATTATCTGGTTTTGAATTATGGATTTATAAGTGATTCAAGTATGAAATTCCATATTTTTCTTGATTTAGAGAACTCTTTTTTATGATTTAAATACCATGAGTATGATTTGAGACTTTGATTACTAATTTCCATTGAGTTTAAGCATGGTATGGTGATGTTGATTCATTATCTTGATATTGTTGTAGTATTTCAAGAAATATGTTGAGCATGATACTTTTCTTTGAATTTACATGAATTTAAAATGTGGGTCTTAAGCCCTAAGTTTAAGCATTGATATTTCAAGAAGATTATGCTTTTCATCTCATTATGACTAGCTTATATTCAAATTTTGAACAAGACTTGATCTTTTGATTCTCAGCTAACATATGGAATCCACTAGAATTTTGATTACAGTTTGAAATAGACAGATGTATAATTTGTTTCTTTATCAAGCCTTAAGCTAGTTTTGAAGTGGTTTTCCTTTGGAATGAGCTTATATATTAAAAGGAGTAGTATTTAGCACCGAGTTGGGTATGTGTCATAGTTCACATGCCACATAACTACGAGCCAACGTAGGTTTAAATTATTAGATTAATCCTATTTATATGTATGTAGATATTGATTATGATCACGTAGCTCAGGTTATACTCCTTGGAAAGAGTATGACACCTCTCCCCAACATAAGATTTTCCCCTTAGGGGAACATGACGTTGGACATCATGATAGCTCACATGGTGTATGTCAGTTAGTAGAACCTCCCTAAAAAAAATAGAATAACGGACCTATTTTTAGAAACTAGGTGTAAAGGCTCACAAGTGATTCCCTTGTATAAGCAATTGAGAAAAATTATAGGTGTTACACCTAAATCCTGGGAAAGCAAAGTGTATGCTATTATTAATGAAAAAACCTAAAAACTCTCACAGTGGATACACTTATTGGTAATCTGAAAACTCATAAGCTTAAGAAGCAGCAAGGGCAAGAGAAGAAGGAAGTAAAAAAGAAAAAGTCTCTGGCATTAAAGGAATCAAAGTTTCAATCCAGCGAGGAATAAATTATGTTGCATACCTTTCAAAAATGAGCATGAGAGTAATGAAGAAAAGTGGCCAATTTAAAAGTAAAGAAAGCAGCAATAAAAAAGGAGGTATAGTTGAAGTTTGTCATAAATGTGGAAGTCTTGAACATTTCATCAAGTATTGTCCATCGCACAAATTGTACTATCAAGAATATCTAATGTTTGGAGATTATAAAGAAAAGAGGAATGACAAGGTCCTTGAGAAGTCAAGAAGAAAATTTAAAGCAGTAAAACAAGCTTTGGCAGTCTAAGATATTCCTCCAGTGAATTTAATGAAGTTGAAAAGCTTGAAGATGTGTCTATGTTGGCTATGGAGATGAGTGAAGTCATCTATAATTCCTTGTTTTCTATTATGGAAAACAAAAATGATGAAAAATAAAATGATGCAACTCTTTATTACATTAAGTAAAACATAGATAACTACTCCACTAGAAAGATAAAGAGGCTTACAAGTGTGTTGATTTATTCTGTGTGTGAATGAACTGCTGAGAAAAATGCTCTAGAAGATAAAGTAAAAAATTAAGATCTTAAATTTATTTCCTTAAGTATCCAGATATCTGAAATAGAAGAATTGATCATAAAATTAAAATCTCAATATATGAGTTTAATGAGTCAACTGGAGAAAGTAAATAATTCTGATGGTAAAGGGAAGAAAAAAGCCTCAAGGCATCAAATTAAGATTGAATAAAAATTAAGGGATTCTCATAAACATCTCATGACTACTCTTAATAAGAATGAGGAAATAGAAAGAGATCTAGTTCTTATAAGAGAAAAACTTAACAAATTACTTAAATAGATCACATCCTCATAAATTTATTCTAATTTAACAGGTCAAGGTGTTAATGATGGTAAAAGCCTTAGATACCAGTGTAAAACCCAATCACTTGTGTCTAAACATAAGGCTATTATTGGTGATAAAAAGAAGGTCCATAAACTGGCATGTATCCATTGTGGAAGGGATGGACACATGAAGAAAAACTATCAAATTTTTCTTAGAGCTAAAATAATGAGTGTTAGGTACATCCAGCAAGCAAAATCTTATCCTAAGTGTACCAAATCATTAAGAAATTAGAAGAATAAACCTCTATCTAGTTGGTCCATAGAAGATATGATCATACCTTTATCTTTATTTTGGGAACTCAAACTCAAGTGGTTTCACAAATCTAACAAATGACTCTATTTGAATGTAGGATAAAGGGAATGCAATTAGAACTGGTTCAAGGATAATAGATGTTTGAAGCATATGACTGGGAGGACTGATTGTTTTCACTCCGTCAAGACATTTCAAGATGGAGGTTTCTTATTTTGAAATTGTAAAAAGATAAATATCCATAGTGTAGGAATGATTGTAAAATCTTTAGATCATGTAATAAAAGATATGTATCTTTTAGATAGTGTTAAGTACAGACTTCTAAGTGTATCTCAAATTTTTGGCAAACGTAATAAAGTTAATTACTTGTTGGATGGATGTACTGCATCAAGTTTGATGTCTCGAAAATGTCATTCTTAGAGCTATGATATACAAGAAAATGTATGTGGATGATTTTTATTATGTAGCTGACTAAGAGTTTACCTGCTTAATTACACAAAGTGAAAATGTTGTTCTTTGGCACAGAAGGTTGGGACATGTAAGTTCCTCTTTGTTGAACAAATTGGCTTCGAAGGACCTGGTCCGTGGTATGCTAGAGATGCAGTTTTAAAATAACAAGGTTTTTGATGCTTGTGTTAAGGTAAAACAAACCAATTCCACTTTTAAGTATAAAAAGTAGGTTCACCTGGACAATGTTCTCGAGAACCAATGATGGAAACTATGAGGTTCTAGTAATATTTACCATGAAAAATTCTTATGAAGTAATATTTGGGGGCTACTCTCAACAAGAAAAGTATACAGATTTTTCAATGAAAGAACACTATGTGTGGAAAAAATTATACATATGGTCTTTGATTAGTCAGGAAAGAAAGTGAATCCATGAGATTATGAAGATTCTGATATTGAAGAATGCATTCCTACTCAAATGGATAATATTGTTAAAGATGGGGGTCAGCGACTAAATTAGGCAATTGGGAATGATAAAGATAATAGTGATATAGGATCTTAGTTACAGACCCTTGCTCTAGTTGAAGAACATCAAGAAGGGTCTAGTCAACATCTTCAGGTACCAGTTCCCAGCATAACTCAACATCGGATGACAAATTGGAAGCTCAAAGCCTCTTACCTTATAAAAAATAAGACACCTCCTTTGAAAATAAGACACAAAATAGTGTTCTTTAGAAATCATAAAATTCTCTATAAGAAAGCTACGTGTTTTTTCTTTCAGTAAGTAAAAGTTGCCAAATATTAATTAAGGTGAAGGGTTGCACCGATTAGAACCACCCGTGTCATTTCCTTCAAAAGGTCTCTCAATGACAACAATCACTTTCCTTAAATCCAAAATCAAATATTTAGTTTAAAAAGCCCCAAATTGAACATTCTGATTCTTTAATACCCAAAACTATAGAAGACCTCTCCTTAATCAGTCAATAAGGATGTGAGTCCATGCCACTTACTACGTCCTTTCAAGAAACAACTAAGGCTCTAGATGTATCCGTTCCTATTGAAACTTTAACAACTATGGAAATACATATTGGGTCAGCCCTGGTGGTGGACCTAAATTAGGGCTTTGGTCAAATTGAACCTAAAGTTTCTTAACCTAAAGTTTCTCTTATCTCAGAAGATCAAAATGACCTGAAGCCTCTAAAGCACTAAATGTAACTGTTTCCCCTATTCCCTTGGAATTAAACCTATTTTTGGTAGACTATTAGATGAAAAAATTCCAATAAAAATGTCTAATCTTTCTAGCAGCGTGCATTGGGTAGTTGAGAATTTACTTCTGCTCAATAATGATCCTAGATAATATTCCTTTGAGTTAGAAGAGCAAATGATTGGTGAAAGAGTAGGACATTCCTATCCAATAGCTTGAATTTATTTAATTCTTGACCAAAACCCCAAAGGGCATTTCCTTTAACGCAAATGTACCACATGTGCAAGTAAAAGTTATCTTTTCTTGGTCCTCTAGTGCGATACAAATTTGATTGTACCTAGAGTACCTGTCTAGGAAATAATACTATCGTTTTCCGGCAAGCCTATCTAGCATTTTATCCATGAAAAGCATTGGAAAATGGTCCTTCTCAATCCATGAATTCAGCTTTCGGTAGTCCATACACACACTCCATCCGGTGATCGGTCAGATGGGGATGAGATCATTTTTTTTCATTTTTGACAACCCTAATATAACCCTTCTTCAAAATGCATTTCACCAAGTTCACCCACATACTATTGGATATAGGATATATCACTCCTGCATCGAGCCACTTTATAATTTCTTTTTTAACTACCTCTTGCATGGGCTTTCTAATCTCCTATGGTTCTCCATACTAGGTATGTGATCTTTCTCGAGTTTAATTTTGTGTGAGCAAATGTCGGGAGCTAATTCGATGATGTCCGCTATCATCTAACATATGGCCCAAATAGATTTCTTCAACACCAACTTCAATGCTTCTTGAGAGGAGTTTTGGTCACCAGTAATAATGATTGGTAACATATTATACTCCCCCAAGAACAAGTATTTGAGATTTGGTGGCAAGGACTTCTATTCAATTTTGGGAGTTTTAAGAATAGATGGTTTTGTAGGTGGACTTTCTCAGTTTTTTAGTTTAAGATCTAGTTTAATCGGGTTCTTGTGTGAAACCCAAGACCGGTTAAAGATGCTACCACCTAATCATACTCCTCCACTTTATTTAGTTCATAATTCCAAAGCACCCCAACTATAGGGTAACTCAACAAGCCCATATCAAAATGGTTTGTCACTTCTCCATCAGTAACATCAATCACTGAGATGACTTGTAGGTCCATTGGAATTGAATATAGCCTCGCCCTAAGCTGGTGAACTAAGAAACATGTCAAGTGTAGTGCCAGGAGGTGGTGGTGGTGCTCGACTAAAAGATTTGCACCACTTACTATGGGCATGCTCACTCTCGTCAATCTTTGATTGGATCACAGAACTACATGGTGGCCCTCTTCAAGTCCCACACAAAGTCATTTGGGTAACACTTTGTTCTGCATGCTCTAATCCTATATTAGCCTAAATAGTTTGGGCCTAATTATCATTAGTGAATAAATCATATATTAGTGTTGGTGGTATCAACAATAGTTATGGAATAAAAGGTATAATTGGAGGGATGACTGGGGAACGTGACTCTTTGTTAAACTATAAACCACCGATGTCAAGAATCTACATAACATCTTTTTCTCCTTAACAGACATAGCAGGATAGGAACCTACCGGATGAAAAACTACCGGTACAGTATTGACCTTAACTCTGGTAGTCGTAGCTACAGTCTGCACCCTACCTCAGTATTATTTCGATCTATAGATTGTGCACCATCAGATAGACTACCACCGACCAACCCCAAATGTTGAACCAAAGCATCCTTAATAATGAAGAAGAAATAAACCCTAGTTGAGTTTAATCTTGTCCCTGGACTATCACTTTCTAGGGGGAAAAACCTCTAGCTAAAGAGATAGAATAGGGTCTGGTGATGGACACTATCCTGGCCCCTAGCTGGGAACATATCTCATGGATGTCCGCAACCACTAGGTCATCCATGAAAAGAAATAGGATCCCTATGCTCATTCTCGAGACCCTCATTTCGTGTTACGGTAGCACATGTCCTAGTCATCTATGAAAGAACGAAACCAAAGGAATGTCATGGAAACCAACTCAGAAACTTACCATCAAATGAGTGAAAGAAGTGAAGAATCCTAATAATGTACTAAAGCCTCCTAAACATAAGAAACAAATGTCATTGTTCCAATACATGGGTATCCTCTAGACATTTGCTTTTGTACAAACAATATCGGTGAAACCTAGGCTCTAATACCAATTAGTCCCATGTTAATTTATGAGTCATGATGGAACCTACTTTATCTCGCTTGTAGGTAAGCCAAACTATAAACTGGATCTAAATACAATGGATTAACTTGGTGGAAAATGCCCCAAAAAGGGCAAAATAGACAATACCATTTGAAAAAATGAAACATAATAGAAATAGACTAAAAAGTAGCATAACATAGAAAACCATCTCCGCACCAGGTAGAGTCTGTACAAGATCTACTAAAATTATACTAGAAGTTCTATATAGTTAGCACAATCTATCTCAAAACAAAAACGTGACATAGGTAAATAAAACAAAAGGGGAAACTCTTTCTCCAAGAGTTCACCCTATCTCTCAAATCTAACAACGAATGATCCTTAAATCAACGACGACAACTAGCACTTGAATTTGTACCAATAAGGTATGAAAGTTTAGTATGAGCACCAAAGCCACAGGTACTCAGTAGGCATCATCAGCTGACTGAGTGAGATTATGATATAAATGTGATAAAATACAGGATAACCTAACTAAGTCAAGAAAAGGGGCAAACCTATACATAACTCCAAGATTGTTGTACACATTGAAATAAATAAATTGGAACAAAAATATAAAGGATAAGAAATTATAACTACAAGATTGGCCGTCGCAAGCCAATAAGTCCAAAAAAGTTAATAAACCCACGCAGTCCCCCATAAGACTGGAGGGTACAATCAAGTAAAGGATAAATCAAACCACCATCATTTTACATTTTCCATGATACTACTAGAATCCTTCCATGTCATGCCACACTATAGTCAATTTCCCATTACTTAATTTCAACTGATACCCATTTCTCACATCACATTCCATTGTTAGACTTGAACCAGTATCATATAATCAATATCATAAGAAATAGCTGGACTCAAACTTGTAATTATATCCACAATAATATAATCAATATTCGGATTCAAAAGTAAATAAACATAAATATCTCATATCGACATTCTATAATCAATATCATAAGTAATATCCTGACTCGATCTAGTAATTATATAAGCAATTTTGTAATCAATATCAAAACTTGAATCAGTAAATATATCATCAATATCATAATCATAATCTAGAATCAAACAAGTATTATGTAATAAATATTATACGTAATAATACAACTTGAATCAATATTTATATCATTAATACCATAATCATTATCTGAACTCAAACAGGCATTTAGATCATCAATATCACAATCATTATACAGACTAAAATTGGTATTTATATATATATATATATCATCGTAATACAAATAAGCATCCACACCCAATACCAACCCATCATAATTGTGCCGTGCCGAATCTCCTCAATATTACCTTAGTAAAAAATTTCAATGTGCATCACAAGTGAATAAAAGTTTTCCCATGACTAACAAGAACCTTAGCCTAAGGTTAGTTAGAGGAAACACTTTTAAATACCCAAAATTCATTAAAAGGTGATATTTTCCCTGGTCTAGGCTAAGGTATCTAAATCAACCTTTAGATGTTAACTAAGCCACAATCAACCATAAGATAGAAATCTCACCTAAGAACAAGTACAACTAAGTCAATTATGCCTAAATAACTATTTCGAAACAACACAAATGATCTAACTAAACCAAGCATGGTTGATAACGCTCAACTTACATGTCAAGTAGATTTCAAGGCGATCGTTGTCAATATATTTACCCAACTTGGAGTCGGGGATGAATACACGAGGAACAATGTGAGTGGCAATTGAGTAAGTCTGAAATAGTTGTTGCTTGCTAAATTCAAGCCTATGGTAAAAAATAGTTTGGGGGTTCTCAATCTTTTAAAATGTGAAAATAATTCTTGGGCTTCTAATGGACAAATTCAAGACTAAGAATAATTAGAGTATAATCAATTTAAATGGATCTTTGTACTATTCTTTCCTAGGGTCAAATTATGCATGGGATCATGATGATTCGGTGTAAATTTGAATCGTTGATGATGTTATAGGTTAGGTTTAAGGACTTTGAGGCTAGTATTCCAATAAAACCTCAAAGATGCAAATTAATTCAACCTAATACCCTAATTGGGTATCCCTATTTCTAGGATGATATCCATGGTATAGTCATCCTCCTAATCACCCTTATGTCTAAGATAGTGAAAAATTAGCAAGATATACCCATAAATTATCTACTATTTCTTTGGTTCCCACATATCTCTTTTAATGATGATGAGGGTTCGTATAGTTCACCCAAATCCCCCTTTCAAGGATGGTTTAAGCTTTCAAGATCTTGGAATTTTCATCCATCGAAGCCTTTGGGAATTTGGGGCTTTCACCCACAAATCCCAACCAGTTTAATCAAGAAATGATAGAACCCATCATTAAAAAACTAAATTATACGTAAATACATAACAACTCACACATAATTGCATCTTATTCTAGCATAATCCCAAGAGGTAGATCTAGCAAATTATAATGATAACAAACACAAAAAAACCAATATTTACATCAAAGTTATCCATACTAAAATAAAGAGAGGGCAAACCACACTTTAAAATCCAATGAATCTTCAATGGGTGATGCCAAATCTACACTTAAAAGTCATTTAGTAAAACTTTATGTCAAAACTCCAAGAAAATACCAAAAAAAAGAAACTAAACTAAGGATGGGATGTAGGATTATAGAATGATTCATCTATAATGAGAGTTTTGAGCCTTTTTTGTGAGA
The DNA here is from genome assembly GCF_002878395.1 of Capsicum annuum. Lineage (NCBI taxonomy): Eukaryota > Viridiplantae > Streptophyta > Magnoliopsida > Solanales > Solanaceae > Capsicum > Capsicum annuum. Next base: position 77,383,631 of record NC_061115.1, on the reverse strand, counting down.
ATTGGGATCGACAGTGTGCAATGATAATTTTTCCCTGGGCTGGAAATCCCACTATGCACGATCGCACTGTCTTAGTCGTGATCGTGGATCTATGATCACTTTATTCTTCATGCGGTTGTTGCCTTCTGACTTTCTTCACTTACCGCAATTACGGTGGCCACCCTGCGATCGCAATACCTGAGGCTTGGATTGCATAATTTTCTAGCTTTTGCACTTATTTTCCCTTTTCACTCCTTTTTCATCTTGTTTTGATTCTTTTTATCTCTGCAATTTTTGTACCTACGAAACATGAGAATTATTTCATTTAAATCATAAAATAGTCTCATTCATTCCTTTAGAGAGTAATAGTGTGTGCTAATTTGGTTGTCGATGGGTGGTAAATTCACCGCTCACCAACACCCTTAACTTAAATCTTTGCTTGTCCTCAAACAACACCACTTCATTTCACACGAGACAATGAAATTTTATGTCCAAATTTTATTACTCAATGATCACAATGACATTAAATTGATTGCTACCACACATAGCTCTACTCATATGGGCAAAGTCAATTTAAAGACACATTCAACATGAAATTCAATTTTCAAAAATGTCCAAGACTCTAAAGAAAAATCATGAAACAATAACTAATACTCGAGAGATGACTCACCTTTTGAGCTTAACCACATTATACTTCTTTTTCCCTCATTTTTGGAGAGATGACCAAATCTCTCACCTCAACTTTTTCACATGCATCCTCACATGAAAGAAAATTTCACACACCAAGTTCCCAAGAATGCAACAAGGAATTTAAGTATGAAACACTCCCTCTCTGAAGATATATCAATGCTTACGAGTACCATACCATAGGATTGCCCCTATTTTCAATCGCCACTACTATAAATGCACTTGGTTGGAGATCTCAAAGAGCGTTTTGAGCATATAATGTAGGTTTGGGGTGTGGTGGAATATTATTTGGGAAAAAAGTGGATACGCCCTTCCTTGAATATCTACGTCACTTTCACACTATTCAATCTAACTTTTGACTATGGGCCACTTCTCTTTGTTTTCTCTATTTAAGCATGTGCCTATTTTTGGCTTCTTTGGTTCGCCCACTTTTGTATCATTTATTTTCCTTGCATAACTCATGCTTTTCTATCCTTTGTTGTATCCTTTGTTTTTCTTTTCCATTTTCATTTAATGTTTAATCCCATAGGCACCGACTTACAACTTTGTGGCCTAACAATACCTCTTCCAATCTTTAACACCAACAACTTATGCCTTTCATCTTAAGTTGCAATTATAAGTTCAACGTGGGTAGGGTTTAAAAGAGTCATAAAATTTAAAAGGCTCACAGCTTGTAATGTGTTTACAAAGAAAGGTTCAAAGGCTTAAAATGGGTGCCTAGGGATAAAATCTATCCACAGGTAGGCCTTTTCGGCTAAAGTGGACTTCTATTGTCACAAAAATGGCCAAAGATCATCTCACCGGCCAAGTATAATCATGATTAGACTTGAGAGACTAATGGGGCGAGTTCTGGATGATTAAAATACATATGAGGTTTGAAGAAATGAACTCACCACACATGGCATAAAAATTTGCCAAGGAGGTTTTATTTTCCCTCACACTAGAGACAAACCAAAGGAGTATGTATCAATTTACACAAGTCAAAAATTTGGAGTCAAAAAAAGAGAAAAACATTGTCACAAGGCCGCTCATGTCCAAGACCTTTGATTTTTTTTGAAACAATTTTGGACAAAGGGCCGTGTTTGCTTTTCGTTTGCACAACGAAGAATTTGCAAAGTATGGACTCAACCCAAGCCTTAATCTCACATTTTGGATTTCCTACAGGCAAACCGTATGGATACTTAGACTTTACCATAGGTATGAGGACAATCCGAAATTCTCAAATCCTACAGATACTCAGAATTTCCCTTGCATTTGTATTTCTAGTTCTATGGGTTCTCAGACTTCCCCTACATCTATTACTCCAAACTGTTTCACAACAAGCTCTCCTTAAGAATCTAGTCACTCCATCCATCATAGGTAAAGGCTCGTCCACCATCATTATTAGAAGTATTAGAAAACTAAACAATGAAACCAATCAATTTACAAAATTTCCATGCTTTAAGTGAACTAGGTTCGAGTATTGCAAACCAATGAATACACACAAGGTTAGGGCCACACCCCCAAATATAATAATTTTAGTGACCTCACTATATAATAGAAAAGCATAAAATATGTTAAAGGGCTCCTTGAAACTACAGTGATAACCAAGGAGCAGGCTGGAGAAGTTTCTATGATCGCAGCACTGTAGATCTGATTGTAGTATCGCGGTCGTAATCCTCAAGATGTGATCGCGATACCTGAAGTGATTTGCTCCCCTATTTTACCTTGTATTATATAGGGCTGCCACACTTTTAAAACTTGATTTTCCCTGAATTTTGGCTTCCAATCCTGTCCAAAGCACCAACAAAGAATCCAAATTATATGACTTATTCAAAATAAAATAATGTAAACATGTAAATGATGGGTTTCCTCCCATCAATTACTTGGTATAACATCGTGGAATGATACTTCCTTAATCCTTATTTACGTCTCCACTTACAGGGTTTGAATATTTTGCTAAACTTTTGATCATTCCATCTTCGTAGCTCTTTGGGAAAAAGTAGGGGCTCAATTGTTCCTGCTTAATCTCGCCACATTGAAGGCTTAAACCATTTGCCCAATTTTGCATCAAAGATTCAAGTGGGCTCGTTGGGCAATGGAGACAACATTAGAAGGCCACTAATTGGACATCGATCTTTATGTTTCTTAGCTTTCAATATTAAGGTCTTAGCATACCCTTTTGGAAATACAAACTCCAAGATATAAGGAAATAGTTCATTATCACCCTTATTTGGCATTTACTCAGGTGGATTAATTATCATCAACTCCATCGAGCTTAATGTTGAATAATGGTTAGAATGAGTTATTTTTCCTAATTTGTATCCTCACCCGAAATGGAGTAAAGTCCTAAAAAGGGATTTGATTTGGCTTTTTTTTTTTTACTCTAGTACTATTTTTTTCTTTTTGTCATCATCTCTGATGTTTGGTTTGGATGGTTGGGAAATTACCGAAGATTCATCAATATTGAGCTCATTTTAAAGAGTGGCCCACCCATGGTATTTGAAATATTATCCTCCACACCTATTCTTCTATCGGTCTAATATCCTCATGGATTGATGCATGAGATATATATTATCCCCCATTGATTCCATCCAATCCAAGATAAGTTAAAATCATAAGCAAAACTAGTAATCGGGTTAGCATAACGGGGGGATGGCGTATTTGGATGATAAATCCAATGCCAGCTTGATCGCTACATTAAGAACAATAATATCCCCTATAGAATCGAGATGGTGCACAAATCTCTCTATGGGGAGCATATTTACAATCTTTCCAAAAGTAGAGTTAATTACAATATGAACATGGATTGTCATGATAGGATTTCCAACCACCGGACTCACTTTCATTCTAATACTCCATGATAATCAACAAGTAAACAATAATAAGGACCTATCTAACAAAAGAAACAAAAGACAATCTATAATAAATAATTACAAGTTTGAATTCAAGAAAGTAAGCTACAATTTAAAACGTATACAATTTAAAACTAACTCAATACGCCAAATTATTCCCCGACAACAATGCCATTTTTGATAATGGTCAACTTACACGTCAATTTGAATGCAAGGTGGTTGCTATCAATTTATTTAACCAACTAGGAGTCGAGGTTGAATACATGAGGATCAATGTGAGTAGCGATTGAGTAAGTCCAAAATAGTAGTTGCTTGCTAAATTCAAATCTATGGTACAAAATGGTTTGGGGTTCTAAATCTTTTCAAATCTGAAAGTAATTTTTGGACTTCTAAAGGACTAATTCAAGACTAAGAATAATTAGAATATAATCAATTAAAATTGATCTTGAGACTATGCTTTCCTAGGGGAAAATTATGCATGGGATCATGATAATTCAGTGCAAATTCAAATTGTTGGTGATGTGATAGGATAGGTTTAAGGTGTTCGAGGCTAGTTTTTCAACCAAACCTCAAAGATTTCACTTATTGACCCTTTTGAGTAAATAACGGGTGTGCTAATTAAAATTACCTGATACCTTAATTCGGTATTCCAATTTCTAGGATGATACCCATGTTATAGTCATCCTCCTAATCAACCTTATGTCTAAGATAGTGAAAAAATGGCAAGACATACCTGTAAATTATCTACTATTGCTTTGGTTCCCATATACCACTTTCAAGGATGATGAAGTTTCCTAAAGTTCACTCAAACCCCTCTTTGTAGGATGGTTTGAGCTTTAAAGAGCTTGGGATTTTCATTCATCAAACCCATTTGGGTATTTAGGAATTTTACGAACAAATCCCAACAAATGTAATCAAGAAATAATAGAACCCATAATCAACAAACTAAAATATACATAAATATATCACAACCGACACATAGCTGCATCCTATTCTAGCATAATCCCCAGAGGTAGATCTAGCAAATCATAATGATAATAAACATAAATAAACTAATATTCTTATCAAACTTATCCATAAGAAAATAAAAAAAGGGAAAACCACACTTTAGAATCCAATGGATCTTCAATGGGCGATGTTAAATCTACACTTAATGTCACTCTAATGTCTTCTTAGCTCATGATTAGTACAATATTTTCTCTAAGATCCAAGAAATTACAAAAACAAAAAAACTAAGGATGGGAGGTAGGTTTATAGAATGATTCATATATAATGATTTGAGCCCTTTTTGTGAGAATTGGGATCGGCACTATGGAATGACAATTTTGCCCCAAGCCGAAAATCCCGCTATACCACGATCGCACTAGCTTAGCCATAATTGAGGATCTACGATTGCTGCATTCTTCATGTGATTGCATCCTTTTTACTTTTTTAACTTACGAACATCACAGTGGCCACCCCGCGATCAAAATACCTGAGGCCCAACCTATATGATTTTCTAGCTTTTGCACTTATCTTTGCTTTTTGCTCCTTTTCAGCTTGTTTTTTTTTTCATTTCAATAATTTTTATACCTGCAAAACATGGGAATTAGTGCATTTAAATCAAAAAATAGTCTCCTTCGTACCTTTAGAGCATAGTAGTGTGCGTTAATTCGGATGTTGATTGGTGGAAAATTCATCACTCATCAATGTTGAATCCTATTATCAACACCTAAAACCTATCCTAAATCTAACCTAATATCATAAATATCCTATGACATAGCCCAATATAAAGAGAGAAAACCTAGCCTACCTGGATGCTTATGAACGCTTAAAGAATCAGCTAAATTAGTGATTTTTCCTTCCGAGAATCTTCTGCAAGATGCCACACAATAAAAATCACAATCTACTCATCAAAATAAGAATAATTATATCCCTATTGCACTATTTGTCTTTAAGGCCAAAATTACTTAAAAATACTATGAGGGTCTCATCCATAGAAATGGCATTCCCGAAAACCACCCAACATTCCCTTATACTCAATGAGTAATTATCCTAAAAAATGTGTGAAATACAAGATACATTGGTGCCAAAATCAAATCACAAATTTTAGGGATTTTAGACAAGAAAAGGGGAAATTAACCAAGAACATGAAGAAATCTTACCACAATTTTGATTGGAAATTGCATAATAGTCATTATCCAAGATCCCCAAATTACACACAAGCTCTAATCCTATGATTTCTTAATATTTAGGTTTTAAATCTCTTGGAAATAGATTAATAGGGGTGAAGAAGGGTAAAAAGAGGGTATATTTACCCTTCCCTGGTGCTCGTGAGTTGCTATTGCGACCTACCCCTCACGATCGCAACATTTTCCACCTTTCAAGGTTATTATATATAAGAACTAAGTGTTATAATCACGGTACTAATGCTGTGGAAGGAAGATCGCAATCATGGTCTATAGCTGGCGAATACTGGTGCATCAGCACTAGCAGAGACTTGGAGATTTCCAAGTCTCTGTCAACCCTCAAGATTTATTGGGAATTCTTATATGTAAATGGATGATGCTACCCAATCAAACTTGATGTTCCTGACTTAATTGCGCAGTCAAAATTTTCATCCAAGGTCATTTCAACAAAAGTGGGTCCTCCACCTAAGTTTAATTTTTTTAGATTTTTGACCAATAGGTCGAATTGAGCCCAGGTCCCTCAGGACAAAACCAAAGAGTTTACCTAGACTAAGATCAATATTTTGGGAATTTTTAAATAGTTAGAATTAGCATATGAGTTCATTTGATTAAACTTTTGCACAGTAGCTATTTTTAACCAATGAAGACTTCAAAATAACTATAGGGGTGACATTCAGAGTTGCAACAACTATAGGGGTATTAAGTTATTGAGTCAAACAATAAAGATTTATGAGAGAGTGGTCGAGTGGAGGTTGAGAAGGTTAGTGTCTATTTTGGAGAACTAGTTTGGATTTATGCCTGGGCGCTCTACGACAGAGGCAATTCCCCTAGTGCAGAGACTGGTGGAACAGTACAGGGAAAGAAAGAAGGAACTGCACATAGTGTTTATCAACTTAGAGAAGGCATATGACAAAGTCCCTAGGGAAGTCCTTTGGAGATGTTTGGAGGTCAGTAGGGTCCCGGTGGCGTATATCAAAGAAATTAAGGACATGTATGATGGAGCTAAGACCCAGGTGAGGACGGCGGGAGGAGATTCAGAGCATTTCTTGGTCTTGACAGGATTGCATAAGGGATCTACTCTTAGCCTGTTTTGTTTTCTTTGGTTATGGAGGTGTTGATGCGGCGTATCCAAGGAGAGATGCCTTAGTGTATTTTGTTTGCAAAAGATGTGTTTTTGATTGATGAGACCTGGGGAGGTGTGAATGATAAATTAGAGGTGTAGAGACAGACCCTTATGTCTAAAGGGTTCAGTTTGAGTAAAAGCAAGACCGAATATTTGGAATAAAATTTTAATGGCTCGAGGGAGAAGGATGAGGTGGTAGTAAGGTTGGATTCTTAGATTGCATGTAAGAGAAATAGTTTCAAGTACCTCGGGTCTATGATTCAGGGGAATACTGAGAATAATGAGGATGTCTCTCACTACATTGGGGAGGGATAGATGAAGTGGAAGATCGCCTTGGGGGTATTATATGATAAGAAGGTACCACCCAAGCTTAAAGGCAAATTTTATAGGGTGGCAGTCCGCCCAGCCATGTTGTATAGAGTGGTTGTTGGCCAGTAAATAACTCTCATTCTAAAAAATTTAAGGCGACGGAAATACGGATGTTACATTGGATGTGTGGTCTTACTAGGGGGGATAGGGTTCATAATAAGACTATCCGAGAGAGGGTTGGAGTGGATTCGGTTGAGGACAAGATGCGGGAGGTCCGTTTGAGATTGTTTGGACACGTGATGATGAGGGGCACAGATGCACTAGTTCGTAGGTGTGAGAGGCTTCCTTTGGATGATTTCAAGTAGGGCAGGGGTAGGCCAAAGAAATATTGGTAAGAGGTGATTAGGCGGGACATGGAGAAGTTACAGCTTACTGAGGACATGACCCTAATAGGAAGAGCTGGAGGACGCGTATTAGGATAGAACGCTAGTAACTATTAGGTTAGGTAGGGTAGGGAATTACCTATTTAGTGTATTACTCTAGTTAGGCTACCTTGTTGGATGTTGTATTACGAGTGCCTACTATTCTTTGTTTACTTTCCATTGTAGGGGCATTTTTATGTCTTGCCATCTTGTTCCATGAATTTTGTATGGTTATTATTACTTATCTTATCTTGAGCTCGGGGTCTATCAAAAATAGCCTTGCTACTTCTCCGGAGGTAGTGGTATGGACTACGTATATCTTACCCTCCCTAGACCTCACTATGTGGGAATACACTGGGTTTGTTATTGTTGTTGTTGAAGACTTCAAAATAAGGGATTGTCTCTAAAAACCAAATAAACTAACCGGTAACTAAACTGTCAATTCCAACAGGCCATAAATGACCTGGGGTGACTATTGGAAAGCTCTAACAACAAAAATAAGAATAAATATGGAAAATGACCTAACCGGTCATTACATAGGTACCCCTTTAGGACATAAACTAGCAGCGCCTTTACACTCTAATATTGGTATACCTGGAATAGTTAAAGTTGAAATATTTGAAAAGTAATCCAAAACTATAAAAAGGAGACCACAAATTGATACCTAATATGACTATCTAAGGTCTTAAAACCCACAAACCTACTGACTACCTAAACTCCACAATGCTACTTGAACTAGTCTACCATGGCAACTATAAGAACCTTTATTGGAGAATCCCTACCTCGGAAGAATAACTATACAACTTTCAATGTCGATGTATCTTCTTGGAACTACCACTATGAGAACCCAAGTGAATATTCTTTATAAACATAGCATGATCTATGATGATATAAAAAGAACCACACAAGACCTCATTCTTAGCTATCACCGACTGATAATAACCTTTGAAACCCTTAACAAACATCATAATGCTCAGAGGCTTGATGTAGTTTCTAGTTGTGGTATCTATGGATAGTGAATACAAACGAGATTCATTCTATGAAATAATAATAGAGCCCTGCTCTAAATGATAAAATGCATCCATCGACTTGTCCCTCAAAATATTGGTCGTAAACCTATCTAAAAAAGCATAAAAAAGTAGGTCCACATGAATAGAGGGGAACCCACTAATCTACAACTAACAAAAAACCTCCAATACTTGCTAGCCATATTAGTTAAATGGTAGATAGTGTATACAACACCATCAGACTCAAGTGAATCGAGGTTATGCATCCTCTCCTGGCAATAAGTCAAAAACTCATAATCATTCTCACCAATAGCACCACTAATCATGTGAGGGGTCAGTAAATAAATCTCTTGAATATCTTATACCCCTCCACAAAAATCAAGACCATGAATAAGAGGAATAGCAAGTCTAGTTGGAAAAGTCTCCAAAAATGGGGCCATAATTATAGCTAGTTATGCCTCAAGACTCTAAAACCCAATAATAGAAACATGCCTTAGTGGCTAAACTCCTCTTATAGTCTTCGAACTATTTGGTGTATGATGTCGCCTAAATTATATCTCTAAGAAAGTATAAAGTGGTCGTCAATCAAATATATAAGCTAACTAGGTTGGGGTTCATACCATGAGGTATAGGCCAAAAGTCTATCAAGAACATAACGATGTATCTTGAAATCTCATTAATAAAATAAGGTTTTTTCTAACAAACAGAGTTATAATAATGATGAATAGGCAATTAGGTTTGTAATTAATTTGAGACAGGCACTAGGATTATGTCCCCCCAACTTTATAACACCACAAGACTGTTCGTGCTTGTCAAACTATTTAGATGTCTTTCATAAAAAATATACCAAGTTATGTATCACCTAACCATCTCTAGACAATGTTTTTGGTGAATTTCACTGACCTACTCTCGATCTCAAAGTATCACTTTTCTAACCCTTTTTTTATGATCTCAAATTAACTATATCTTCTCGATCTTAAGTTAATTAGATGAAGGTGAATTTCTTCACATTACTGTTGTTCTTTTCTATTCAAAATCTCTACCTATTTCTCGAGCAAGTACCAAATACATGAAATTTCCTAACATTCATGATAGTTAGATAAGCATTAAAATAGAAGAAGATACCAATACATGTTTGAACACCTATAAAGAATGAATTTGCACTAAATTTACTTTTCAATCCATCAGGGTTCCGATAACTCTAGTTATGGAGATTACCAACTCATGGTTGAAAGATCAAGAAAAGATTCCATAAAAGAAAGTGTGATGATGAACTTACAAAGAATAAGATACAAACCCAAAATCTTAATTTAATTATAAACCTTAAAAACCAACAATAATAATTCTGAGATGAATAATGTATCTCAGAACTCAAAAGAATGCAAAAAGTATGTAGACTGTGTACACTAAAAGAAAACATCCTCGAAGTTTTTTTAGTTAGAACAAAAAACCTATCATAAATAGTGTAGAAAATATAGGTTTGCAGCAACTGAAGATTCGTGGGTTGAGTAGTTGGTACAACCCACAAATCGTGCCTTTGTCTCATGGAAATTTGAGAAAACATTAAACTTTTTGAAATTCAACTAACCATGGAAACTCACGATTAGTAGGTAGAACCTACTAATCATAGGTAGCCTTGTAGAAATAAAACCCAACATTTATCTTTAGAACATCACCTTAGTAATGCTACTCATGATTTATAGGTACGACCCATGAGACATAGGTTAACTCGTGGGTTATTATTTCTACAACTCTTCATCCCTCTTTCTCAATCCTTTCTCTAAACCTTGTTTTCCTGCAAGATCAATAAATATGCACATCATATCTAGCAAGAATACCTAATTTCCTACAAAATATTCTTGTTTGATAAATAAAAGATCCATGTAACCAATACACTCAACATAGAACATTTATATGGCCTCAGGCAACAGAGTAAACAAACATTATGCTAAACTAAAGGGAACCTAAGGCACATCCGCAGTTAATTTACTAATTTTTGTTTAAATTATAAACCCCTTTTTGTGAACAACTTTCAAAACCACTTTGTGTACGCATGTAGCAAAAAATCATTAAACTAAATAAATCAAGTGATGAAATCATACTAGAATCAGACAACTAAGGGTATATGCAAATGACATTACACAAATAACTAAGTTGTTAAGAATGAAACCCATTCACCGTCATTATAAAAAATTCCCAATTCTGACAATATCATAATGCATATCAATGCAGGAACTACATCATAACGACTTATTCTCAAAAAGAAGTTCAAACAATGTGCATAAAATACAATACGCTTTCCCTTATTTCTTTACCTTAGTTTTTGTATAGTTAGATTAGGATTACTATAGAATACTTTGTGACTTATATTACAGTCTTGGGGTAGGTATGGTACATATCAGAAATGATGAATCACCTTCCATGAAATTACACTTAAGTTTTTGGCTCTACTACTTAACCATGCATCTTTTATTCACCTTTTTCTCCTTTATTTACTATTTGTATTGGGTTAGGTCAAAACGATGGGTATATGCTATCAAGCCTGGTTAAAGTTGTCTTAATGACTCATAGCCAGTAAATAATAGTCTTAGACTCTTTTCGTAATACCTGGTACTTTACCTGGGTCTCCAGTTATTACGATTAAAGGTGATGAGTAGTAGTTACTGCCTACAACTCTTTTTGAGATACCTAATGACTATAGAGAACAAATACCTAAGAGTGGCTTGAGTTCTGGTCACCTTTCAAATACTGATTATAAGACGGAAGGTCCTCTTACCTCTCTTAAAATTGGTTGTATGGCCTAGCACCAAAAAAAGTTTTTGGTTTATTCTTGCAATATCAAGCCCTAGACATTAAATGCATAAATCACCCTATACTTAAATAAGTACAAAATATGGGTTGCCTCCAACACAACACTTGATTTAACATTCCGACACAATGTTCCAAGGTTGGATACTCAGATTTCACAAACCATCCCCATGGGTTGCCTTCATGCAGTGCTTGATTTAACATCGCGACATGATGAAATTTCCTAGGTTACTCAGGTTTTACCAAGGTCCATATATATAACCACCTTAACTTCTTTACCACTTCTCATGTATTGCTTCACTCTTTGCCCATTCACCTTGAATGGGGCTTCACCATCATACTTTAATTATATAGCACCATATAGGAACACTGTCAATACAGTGGATGTCCCACACTATCTAGACTTTAGCATGCCTAGAAAAAAATGTAATCTTGATTTGTACAATAACACCTGATCACCTGGCTCAAATACTCTTTTCTCAAATTTTCAATCATGATGCAGCTTTATCTTTAGTTTTTATAGTTTAGAACTCTCATAAGCCCAAAGTTGGAATTAATCAAACTAATTCACTTTAATCATCCTTATGTTTGTTGTGTTATGCCACTAAAATTTATCTTTTTAAATGCCCATAGTGCCTTGTGCTCAAGCTCAACAGTCAAGTGGCATTTGTTTCCAATCATAAGTTGATATGGGGAGGCACCTATAGGGGTTTTATAAGTTGTCTGAAAATCCCAAAATGCATCATCATGATTTCTTGACCAGACAGTCCTACTGGCATTCACAATCTTTTCAAAGATATATTTGATTTCCTTATTGGAGACCAAAACTTTTCCATTTTTCTGAGGGTGAAAAGATGTTGCCACCTTATTCTTTACTCCATATTTCTCAAGTAGACCCTTGTACTAGTGATAGAAAAAATATGAGACACTATCACTTATAATATCAAGTGGAGTGCCAAATTGAGAAAAAATATGATTTTTAAGGAATGCGGTGACACTTCTTCCTTAATTAGTGGGGGAAGCTACTTCTTGTACCCATTTGGACATATAGTCCACTGCAACTAAGATATAAGTCATACCATAGGAGCTCATAAACAGCCCCATGAAGTACACACCCCACACATCAAATAGCTCCAGATCTGAAATAAGGGTCATAAAGAGTTCATGGTGCCTCAAAATAATTTCCTGAAGATGGTATTGGTCAAAGGCTGCAACAAAGTCATAATAATCTTTGTTGATTGTCGGCCAGTAGTAGCCACACTACATGATCATGTGGGTTGTGTGGGTTCCCCCATGGTGACTCCAACAGGTAATGCATTACAAGCCTCAAGAATGCTCATCATATCCAAATCTAGAATACATCTACAACTAAACCCATCCACACAGATTCTTTAAAGATAAGGTTCATCAAAGAAAAACTTCCTTACCTCATGCATAAACCTCTTTTTCTGCTTGAAGGATAGATCTTCTAGGATAAGATCACTTGCAAGGTCATTTGCAATGGCAGAAAATAGAGAATTATGTATTGTGATGCCATAAAAATTTGCTCATATGGAAAAGTATCATTAATTTCAAGACCATTCCATACTTTCTGCATTGATTCATCCTCAAGTCTGGACAAATGTTAATGCACTTGATTTTCTATACCCTTATTGTCTTTCACCTCAAAATATAATTTTTGCAGCAAGAGAACCCAACAGATCAATCTTGGAAATGCATATTTCTTCAAGAATATAGGGGTTGCATGCTTTGAATGCACAACAATCTTAACGCCATCAGATAAAACCAAAATTTCTCAAAGGGAAAAACCACTGCTAGAAACTCTTATTCTATAATAGTATAATTCTTTTGAGTAGGGTTTAATGCTTTGCTAGCATAGTAGATTAGGTGCAGAATTTTTTCTCACCTTTGGCCAAGGACAACACCTAAGGACACTTCTCTCCCATCACATATCATCTCGAATGGCAAGTTTAGTCATGACACACAATGATTGGAACCAACTCTAGCTGCTTCTTTAGGCACTTAAAAGCTTTAAGACATGCCTCATCAAGATCAAACTTCATCTCTTTCTCAAGAAACATGGATAATGTGTTTGAAATCCTTAAGAAATCCTTGATAAATTATCTGTAAAAAGGTGTAGGGCCTAAAAAACTCTGATTTCCATTAACTGAAGTTGGCAGTGAAAACTTCTCTATTAGTTTAATTTTTTCCTTGTCAACCTATATTCCTCCTTTTGAGATCTTGTAACCAAGTAAAATTCCTTGTTTTACAATAAAATGGTACTTCTCGTAGTTCAGTACCAAGTTACATTCTTCACATCGCCTTAGAGCATAGGCCAAGTGTACCGAACATCATCGAAAGATCATCAACTATAGAAAAGTCATCCATGAATACCTCAATAGTGTTTTCTACTATGTCAAAGAAGATAGGCATCATGCATCTATACAATTTTGCTGGAGCTTTACACAACCCAAAATCCATTCTCTTAAAAGCAAAGGTCCCATATGGGCAGGTAAAATTGAATTTATTGATCTTAGGGAGCGATTGTAATGTGATTGTAGCCTGACTAACCATCTAAAAAATAGTGCTAGCCCCTTCCCGCAAGTCTATTTAGCATCGTATCCACGAAGGTCATTGGGAAGTGGTCTTTCTTCGTCCATAATTTTAGCTTTCTGTAGTCCATGCACACTTTCCATCTTGTGACTAGTCTTGTTGGCATGAGCTCATTCTTCTCATTTGGAACGATAGTAATTTTGCCCTTCTTTAGGATGGACTAAATAGGACTGACCCACTTGCTATCTATAATGGGGTAGACAACACTAACTTCCAACCATATAATGATCTCCTTCTTTACTACATCCTACATAAAATGATTTTACCGCTAAAGATGCTCTTTAATAGGAATGTAGTCTGATTCTAGTTGGATCTTGTGAGTACAAATTCTTAGCGGAATACCTATAATGTTAGAAATGGTCTACTCTATATCTCTTTTAAACTATTGAAACAATAACAACAATGGTTCTACCTTGGTATCAATCAAATAAGCTAAAATAATCACTGGCAAGGTATTGTTAGCCCTCAAAATTACATATCATAAGTTAGACAGGAGGACTTTCAACTCCATGACCAGTGACATCTTAATTAACACCCGAGTGGGAGGAGTGGTTCTATTTTTTAAATCTAAATCAAGATTCTTTGGAATGTAAGTATAAGATGCTCTCCCATATAGAGAACCTACCATAAATTGATACTCCTCAATTCTATCACTATCAAAATTTATAATCACTACTGCTAGTGCTTCAGCACCCCAGCCTTTCCTTAATTTAAACGGTCATTGTATCAACCTCATCTTCAATGGTGTCTATCAATGAAACAACTATCATTGAAGATTGCCTATTCATCATTGAGTCTAAAATTTATCTGTCCTAATTCTAAATTAACCAATGCCCTAATCGTAGGTAGAAAGGGTCTGCCTAAGATGATAGGGACTTGGAATACCACCTCACTATCAAGTATCACAAAATTGGCTAGAAAGATGTAGTATGCCACCATCATCAACACACCACAAAGAATACAGACCAATATTTTCAAGGTCCATTTCGCCATCAATAATTTTATTAATATTAGTTTGGCTTCCCCCAACCCTAAATGCTTAAACACAACAAGCAATATAAAATAAATATTGGCTCATAGATCATATAAATCTCGAGCAAAGGTGAAGGACCCAATTGTATATGGAATTATGAAGGATCCAGGTTACTCCTTCTTCTCTACCAATGATCTAGAGGCAAAACCACTACAGTGATGCCTATTTTTAGTGGGCTCATAGATCACTATCAGCTTCCAAGTGAACAGATCTTTCATGAATTTTGTGTAACTAGGCATCTGCTTTAATGCCTCTACAAGTTGTATTTTTATAGACAACTCATTCTATATTGATAGAATATTTTCATGTTTTCCTTATTCATGCTCCTTTTTTACACTTTGAGAAAAAAGGAGGGAAGGTCTCAAAATACTATTTAGAAAAGGCTCATCAACTATACCCTTATTTTGTCTTTCTTACAACTAATCTAATTATTTAATGATTTTCCCGCTACAACTACAAGTTCTTTCTGATAATCTACATGATCATCATCATTATTTATCTAACTCATGGTGGCCATGGGCGAATCCGTGGTGTTCTAACAACTCCAAGCGGTAATGGCATAGCAGTCACTATCATTTTTCAGGTTTTAGACTGTATTAATAGGAAGAGTGTCAGGTTGCCTTTGATTTAATATGGCTGACTGTTGCTCCAACTAATTAATTGTAGTGGAATGTGACTCAACTTTCTGACTAAGTGTTGATACGTCTTCCTTAATCCCCTTAAGGCAGCTTTCCAAGCTTTCTTGTCCTTTTTTTAACTTTGACAACATTGCCTCAATTCTTGACTCTATATCTCAATGATATAGTGGAATATGTCTATCACTCTTTTCTTTATAATCATCTTAGCGCCTCCAATCACCATCTCACTCTCTACTTCTATTTTAGTACATATAACCGTAGTAGTTTCAACCTTGGTTTCATTGCTCTTTGGTTCAAAAACCCACTACTTCTTGTTGTAGATACTTTTCTTCGTTATCTATACTAGACTTGCAAGCCCTGGAAGAAGTTTCTTGAATCCCTACTGCATCCACCTTTTCAACGATCATTGCTAAAAATTGTGCAACTTTTTCTACTACCATATCATCACCAGCTCTATATTCAATCATAGCCCTAATATGATATGTACTAGCTCCTTTATCAACCTTCCTAGTATGTCACCTTCAGTTTGTGATAGATATCTCATCTTTTATTTCTTAGGCCATATCCCAAAAAAGACACATAAGTTAGCCCCCAGATATGGTATCTACCTTAGGCCATAGGTTGGATCTAGGAATCCGGTGTTGTTGTAGCATGCTTATCTTCTTTTTTAACCAAAACCATGCTTCATATATAGACTCTGCAGGTAACTTCAAAAATTTAGAAATCTCATCTATTAGCTATAGCATCCTAGTAGGGAATAACCGCAACCTCAAAGCTTCGTGATCTATGATATGGTATACGAAGTATAGATCCCAGTAAAATTTGATAAATGCATGTTGCATCGCCTGTTGCTAATCCAAAAAATACACCTTTTAAGTTCAGTTACTAGATCATTGCACTAGTAATATCAAACATCATATTAGAGGATAGGGTAGGAAGAAAAATGTTTTCTGACTATGCAGGATCAACATAACCTATGTCTTCATCTTCATCATATGGTGGTAGATACTGATAGGATTGTATCTCTCGAGCTCTTCCACCATGTGCTATATAATGACCAATGTCAAGTGGGGTCATGATACTAGTGAGGAACACTTTACCATTGGATAGAATTTATAAAGATTGTATGATATGTTTAGCGCAGAGGCACCATAGTTGATTTTCTTTAATTTCTTATATTATCCCTTATTTATGTTAATTCATCCCTTTATAAAAGATTAGGACACCTCTGCTTATTGTGCTAACCTGGGTTCATCAATCGCTCTTCTTTATTATTCAACTGCATCTTCGAATGTAAGCTTAGTCTGACTATTAGTAATATTCTGTGGAACACCTAGAGCAGGCAAAGATCTAGCAAGAGGGTCATCATGAACTCCTACTGGAACCCTATCACTATCATGCAACGACAACCTTCTTGTTGTTTGCATAATTCTTTTGGGTTCTAGATCAATAGGGATTGAGGGATGGCCTTCACTCCTAGTGCTAGGCATATACTAGTGTATACCCAACTAAGTAATAGAAAATAAAACCCATGAAATTCACCAACATTAGTCAATAATTCAACATCATATTCCCCAACAACAACCCAAAAATTTGATGTTGCAAAAAAATACTTTAAAGATGTATGTTGTAGTCAATGTCAAATATAGTAAACCAAAAAAGGTTGGGTTCGAACCTATAGGGAACACGTGGAACAATATCTCAAACTTGAAAAAATCCATGAGCAGTATGGAAATGTAAATTGGGGACTTTGGAAATCAACAGTAACAAGTATCCAAACTTGAATGCTTGAGTTTGTAAATAATAGAAGACGAAAAGTAGGATTGCGTTCCCCTGGCTTCTTAACTTCATGAGTTTCTCATGCTTGATCAACCTAACCAACTATTTTACATGAAAAGTTAACAAGCTATGATTATCAACCATCTTGGGAAACTGTAGATAAATCCCACCCTACACCTTGCGAGTGTCAAGGTGTCACCTTGTAGTATCTTGTCTATAACCTCAGTATAACCCTTACCTTTTGATTCGTGAGTTGATTAGAAGAGGGTTGATAGCTTTTAATCACTATTGTAACCCCTTTTTTCAATTCTCAAGATCCCATGTGAGGGCGTTCTTTAATACAAGAAATTAAAAAGCTTCTGCAGTAGCTTGGGTTACAATAAATACGAAGAAGATTGTAATACCCACAGCTACAGTAGAGTAGATAAAACTCTTACTTTCCTTACGTGGTTAATCTACTATGGTTCCCAAACACTAGTAAAAGAAATTAGTTTCTCATTCTTATGGAATAACTCATGATAATCAATGAATAATACATGTAATTAATTGTACAATATTGAAGGAAAAGAATATGAATCTCTATGAATATGAAACAAAAAATCCAAGAACAATTGTAGCAATGATCATAGTAAGTGAAAGTATGTAGAAAATGATCAGATGTGCATAACTCATACAATAATAACCCTAGGGTACTTATAGTGTCTCAGAATAGCAAAGAAATCCTAATTAAAAGTTGAATAGGAAAACTTGGTCGACAGTAGCTACGCCTCTGGCAATGAGTCACTAGGTCACCTTATGTATCTTGCTTGTTGTTGTAGCTCTTTTTCTGTCTTCAGTGGTTATGACTCATATAGTTACATTATGAGTCATATATTTCTAGTAGCTATCACTCTATTAGCTCTTCTTCATGAGGAAACTTGTGTCTGTTGTCTTTACAAAATGGGCTGTGAGTCCTAAGGTGACTTAACGACTTATATCCAGACTAGTACATCACTTCTTGAGGGCTTTTATTTCACTTTTTAGTCCACGCCACATCCTACTGAATATCCTTGCAAAACACAAATCACATCTTATAAAAAAACCTAAGTCAAAGCATAATTTCACATTTTTAATCATCAAATGTGCAATGTTTCTACTACATATCAATCTCTATTGTTTATGCCCTGCATTTTCTCAACACACCATCTCAATATACTGAGCTACTGGAATGATGGTAAAGTGGGTTGACACCGAAGCTACTAGAGCTAAAGTAGAGGAATCATCAGTACCCTAAAATGTCATTGAACCTTTATAAGACTAGGTGCATTTTTCTATCTGTCTTTGGCACCCGATGCAAACTCTGCCCCCTCCTCAGACAAGGGGACGAATAACCTTTTTTACTCTTACTAAAAATAGATCCCTCATTTTTCTCATCAAACTAGGGAAAGGTAAAGGAATGTGCTGGTGTCCTCCATGCATTTTTCATTAATGGACTGGCCACGGGAGCTGGTGGGGCTTAGGGTCTAGGTGTTAGTGTACGTTGAGGAGCTGAATGAATGGTTGACTGTAAGTTAGTCCTTGATGTATCATATCTCTAAGCCTGGTGTAGTACCAGTGGAGAACTATAAATAGAGTACTGCTCTATCAACCAACATCTCTCGGGAGACTTCTCTCTCATTCTAGAATGTACGCCCTTCTTTGATATCCCTTTTGGTTCCATGGTACTTGTACGAAGAATTGTTAGTATACATAGTAATAAAAAATTAATAGAAAAATAAATTTAAGTGCACTTCCCACCTACTAATCGTATTTATGATTTTTGAGTTATATTCATGACTCATAGGCTGGACTCATAAGTAGAGAAGTTACTTCTATATGATAATTCTAACAGAAGAGGAACAATTTAGTTTTCACAATTTTATAGCCTTGGTATAGAGAAGAAATTTGGTTTGGAGTAGGAAGTGGAATGTTATAAGGTAAAAGAGTTTGAATTTGAGTTGGAGTTGTGAATTTTTAGAAGTTTATCAGTTTAGGATTTTAATAAAAAAGAAATAGCCGACTCCGGTTGGGTTATATAGGCCCAATGATTAAAATGTTAAATTTGGCCTTACAACCTAGCCCATGATTAGTGGGTTAACTAACTAATCATGGGTAGGAGTAGTGAGTAGAGATCTGCAGGCAAACCTACTTTCAGATTTCTATGACTCAAGCTACTAATGATGGGTTGTACTCATGACTCGTGGTTTGAGTCTTGAGTTAAAGTTTTAAAACATATAGGGGAACATCTAATTCCCATGATTCAACCCACGAATCATGGGTTGAACTCACAAATCATGAGTATGACTCGTGCATTAAGCTCAGAGAATAGAAAATCCGCTCTTATTCTCATAAGTCCAATCCATGAGTAAATGTACACATGACTCATAGACTGCACACGTAAGTCAACTTAGCTAGACTTGTTTGAATTTTTGCAATTTCTATCTTAAGCCAGTGATTTCCTCATGCTAACTATACTACAGAACAAAAACAATGTTAAGCCTAACACCATGACTTGCCTCCCAACCAATGCTTAATTTAACATCGCAGGACGACAAGGCTATGTTGGGTACTTTGACTTCACCAATAAGCCCATGAGTTGCCTCCCATGAACTAACTAATTTAACATTACAACATGACTTAGCTCCCTTGACTACTAAGACATCGTCAAGGCTCTTATTATCTCATACTTTTATCAACTCTGTGCTTCCCATATAATGATTAATACAATTTTTATTCACCTGAATGGGGCAATCCCATCTCATTGTAACTCAATAGAACCATGTGGAAATACTATTACTATGGTGAATGGTCCAGACCACCTATACTTCAACTTGTAAAGAAATAAGTAGAGTCTCAAATTATTCAATAAAACCAAGTCACCAAGTTTGAGTTCCTTCCTATAAATATCATATCATAGTACAATTTAATATTTTCCTTGTACAAGGCAGAACTTCCATTGACCTAGAGACAAAACTCGTCAATCTCATTCATCTTGTCAAATAACAAGTGTGCAACATCACTTCACTTAAAATTCAACTTCTTCAATGCCCATAGTGCCTTATACTCCTGTTCAACCGGCAGGTGGCATGCCTTTCCTACACAAAATGATCAGGTGAGGTACATAAGGGTGTTTTGTAAGCTTTTTTGTAGGCCTAAAGTCTGTCGTCTTTTTTTCTTGACCAATTAGGCCTACTTGCATTCACAGTTTTTGCAAAAATAGACTTTATCTATTGATTGGAGACCTCAAATTTCTCACTAGTCTATGGATGGTAAGGTCTTTCCACATTATAGTTTATACCATATTTCTCAAGTAGGGCTTTGAATGGATTATTGCAAAAATAGGCCCCCCGACCACTGATGACAGCTCGCTGAGTACTAAATCTAGAAAATATATTCTTCATTATTAATGTTTTGACACTCTTTATCTTTATTGTTTTGAAGTGCAATTGGTTCCACCCATTTATACATGTATTTGATAGCCACAAAGATATACTTCATCCATCTGAACTCAAAAATTGGCTGAAAAAGTAAATACCTCACACATCAAATAGTTTAAGCTTAAGAATCGGAGTCATAGGAAGCTCATTCTTATGTTAGATATTCCCCTTCCTTTTGTATTGGTTACAGGCAAAATAATAGGCATGTGCATCCTTATAGATAGTTAGCCAATAATAATCACATTGCAAAATTTTATGCGTAGTTTGAGTACCTAAATGGTGACCCCCCGCTGGAGACGAATGATAGGCCTCTAAAATAATCATCATCTCAACCTTGGGAATACACCTCTGAATCACACTATATGTACGCACTCACAATATGTATGACTCATCCAAAAAGAACTTTTTTACCTCATGTACAAATTATTTTGGCTACTAAAATGACATGTCCTCTAGGACAAGGTCACTTGCCAAATAGTAAGCAAAGTTATCGAAAAAAAGGAATTAAGACTTGTCATTCTTCCAAAACATGCTAATGTGGAAGAGAATCATCAATCTTGATCTCATTCCTTAGTTTTACACATTGATCATTTTTGAGGCAGGATAGATGGTCTGCAACCTGATTTTTAGCGCCTTTGTTATCCTTAACCTTAAAATCAAATTCTTGTATCAATAGTACCCATCAGATAAAACTTGTTTTAGAATATTTCTTATCCATAAGGTACCTAAGATCAGTATGATCATTTTCAAAATGAATTTAGTACAAATAAAGTAAGATCAGAATTTCTCAAAACCAATAGCACAACAAGTACTTCCTTTTCAGTCACCTTGTAATATTTTTGTGCAACGTTTACTGCTTTGCTGGCATAGTAAATGGGATAAAGTATATTCTCTAGTTCTTTTCCTAAAGCTACTTATAAAGACACAACACTTTTATCACATATTAATTCAAATGGCAAGGTCCAATTCAAAGACAGGACAATAGAAGCAAAACTTAACCTCTCTTTTAGAAACTCAAAGAATTGAGACAAGCACCATCAATCATGAACTTCATCTCCTTCTCTAATAATTTAAACAATGGATTTGGAATTGTATAAAAGTCCTTGATTAACCTTCTACTAGAACTCACATGACCCAAAAAACACTAAATTCTCTTCATAGAAATAAATGGAGGCAATTTTCAATCACCTTAATTATCGCCTTGTCGACCTCTATCCTTTTCATTGGAAGTTTTTTCCCATGAACTATTCTCTCTATGGCCATTATGTGATATTTCTCCCAGTTAAGTACCAGGTTACATTTTTTCACATCGTTACAGTGCATTGGCCAAGTGAGCCAAACAATCATCAAACAAATCACCCATAACAAAGAAATCCTCCATGAAGACCTTGGTAGTATCCTCCACTATGTCAAAAAAATACACATCGTGCAACACTTAAAGAAGGAAAGATAATTATAAAGATCGAAGGGCACCGTTCAAATGTAAACGTATTGTATGGAGAAGTTAATGTGGTTTTATATTTTTCCTTGGGAGAAATAGAGATCTAATTTACCCCGATAACCATTATGTAAATAATACCACCCTCTACTATCAATAAGGTCTAACATATAATCAATGAATGGTATTGGAAGGTTGTCCTTCTAGGTCCAAGTATTCAGCTTTAGATAATCCATGCAAACCTCCATCCCATGACTGGTCTCGTGGGAACTAACTCATTTTTTTCATTAGGTAACATAATGATCCCACCCTTCTTTTGCACATACTATATTAGGCTCACCTATTTGCTAAAAGTAATAGGGTGAACAACATCTGCATCTAACAACTTGATGATCTCCTTCTTTACCACCTTTTGCATATATGGATTTAGTTCATGTTGATGCTCAGTGCTAGGAACACACTCCGATTAAAGAAAAATCTTATGAGTGCAAATTCAGTGTTTAATTTCGATAATATCAGCCATAGTCTAGCTAATATCCCTTTAAAACCTCTGCAAAACTGAGATCAAAGACTCAACTTACAACTTCAATAAACCAGTTGCAATAATAACCCGCAAAGTATCGTTAACCCCCAAGAATGCATAATGCTAGTGAGAAGGTAGGACCTTCAATTCCATGATCGGTGGATCCTTAATAGATGGTCTTGATAGAGGGATTGCTATGTATTTTAGATCAAGTTCCAATATCTTTGGTGTATAAGTATATGAACCTCTACAAATAATTTCACTAACTATGTCATCATACTCCTAAATACCATCAATATCAAAATTGCTGATCGTAGCCACAAGTGCCTCCACCCAAGCCTCTCTTCAATTAGTACAGCCAATACATCTGCATTTATCATATCAATAACGAAAATCTCCCTCATGTATTTTGGATGTTTCATCAACTGACATATATTAAATAGTACATGGTCTTCATTAAGCGTGAATTTCATTTGTTCCATCTCCATGTATACCAATGCCTTAAATGTGGCAAGGAAAGGCATTCCCAAGATGACAGAAATGTCAAAATCAATCTCACAAACAAGAATTGCAAAATCAGTTGGGCATATAAAAGAAGACAGTTTCACCAACACAACACATAATATACCAACTAACTTTGTCACAGTACGATCTGTTATCAATAGTCTCAAAGAGGCCGACTTAGGTAACCCCAACTATTTGTATATGACTAATGATATTAAATTAATGCTATCTCACTGGTCACATAAAGCTCGTACAAAGTTTGAAGAGCAAATAGTACAAGGAATAGCGAAATCTTTGGTATCTTCTTTCTTTTATACTGAAGATCACGAGGCAATGGCACTACTTTGGTGCATATTATAAGTTGGATCAAAACTCACCGTCCACTACTCAATCACTAATCCTTCATAAATTTTTTATAACCAAGCGTTTACTCCAACGCTTCCAAAGGAAGGATATTCGAGGAAATTCTTTCAATATAAATATGAAATTCTGATACTTTCCTTCTTTAGCTTTCTTCTTGAACCTTAGGGTAAAGGTAGAGGAGGTCATGGAACGGGCTTCAATATTGGTGCAACATCCTTACCTTTCCCTTTCCCATTATTAGCTCTTCTATAAAAAACTATTGGCTACTTAGATAATTCATCATTAGTCACCAACTTTTTAGATTCAATTTTTTTGGCATCATAAACATTTAGAATATCATTCGTAACATCTCCAACCATAGGCATTTGTTGAGCAATAGTAGCTTTACCACTCTGAGTGGTGATAGATAGGTAGTGACTATCTTTCTGTAGAATCTGAATCGTATTGCTACAAAGAGTACCCGATTGACACTATTTTAATGTGTCAAACATATGCCTAATATCCTTGAGCAACTCTCTTTCCTCTCTAAAATATTTTCCTTAATATCCTTGAGCAACTCTCTTTCCTCTCTAAACCCTTTGCAAGATTTGCAAGCAATAAATTTATTTTTGAACTCCAGGACTCAGCATCATGATTCTCAGTGGAACATAAAAGCCACTCTTATGTTTGTAACCATCTTTCCTCCTCAAGTAACCATCATGCTCTCTATGTATATCTCGATACCTATATCAATAGTAGTTTGAACCTTAATTCCCTTACCTCAAGTTCAAAGTATCTTGATTTACCCTTGGCCCTTGTCTTAGAAACTGCCATATCTCTATGCAAATAATTACTTTTTTCCTCAAAATCTTACCCTTTATGTCTAGAATCCTTGCCTCGAGTACCCCCTATATTCCTTAAAAGGACATTCATCTGCAAGAGTAAAGGACTAGGATGTATCTTAAGCCTTGAACAGGTGCGGATACTGGGCTTGAATCTCACATTAGATCTCCCAATTAGCCTCTTCTATGGGATGGTTCCTCTACTAAACATTTACTACAAGTATCTCTCTACTGTGCAACTGTCTGATCTAACTAGCAAAAATGAGCATAGGATCCTCCACAAAGGTCAGCCGCTCATCCAACTGGAATGATTCCCATCAAAGCACATGGGATGGATCAGGAATAATTCACCACAACATAGAAACATGGAAAACCAGATGTATAGAAGATAAATCTATAGGTAAGGCTAACTCATAGGCCATCTAACATATTATAAGAAGAATCTCTAAAGGTCTAATATATTTTTGATGAGCTTTTCTTTTCTTTCAAACCTCATCACACCTTTTATAGGTGATATATGAAGGAATACCTGATCACCAACTCTAAATATCAATGCTCGATGTCCAATCTACAGACTGTATAAGCCTTCTGCCTACTTAGAGTTGCTTTTAACCTATCCTAAATAACCCTGACTCTATCCATTGACTCCTTAAGAAGATTAGTACCATGAGATCTAATATGAAAGTCTCAAGCCATCTAATTAGGGAATGGAACTACCTACCATATAAAGCCTCAAAAGGATCCATCTCCATACTCAAATAATAAATGCTATGATATGTAAACTCTTCCCAGGCTATGTGTTTCTCCCACTGCCCTCTAAAATCCTTAACACAGGCTCAAAATATATCCTAGAGAACCTAAATAATCTGCTTCAACTAACCATCACTCTTAGGATTCAAGGTTGTATTAAGATCCACATGAGTACCCAACTCATCCTGAAAAGCTCTCTAAAAGATATAAGTGAACATAGAACCATGGTTTGAAATGATAGATATAGGAACATCATACAAATGGACTATCTCATGCACATAGATATGGGCTAACCTTTTGAAAATTAACGACATATGAATAGGAATGAAATATGCCAACTTCGTCAGCTGATCGATGACGACTGAAATACCATTATCACCACAGAAAGTGTGAGGCAAACAACTAACAAAGTTTATGGTGATCCTCTCCTATTTCCACTAAATAATAGGCAATCTTTAAATAAACCCACTCGATTTTTATTGCTCGAACTTCACATGCTGATAACATAGGCACCAAGCTACAAAGTCTTCCATATCTCTCTCCATGTTATTCAAACAATAATGTTGTCTCAAATCTCAATGCATCTTAGTTTTACACGGATGAATGAAATATCTTGACCTATGTGACAATGCCTTAACTACACCTCAAATTAAAGGATAAAAAGTGGTTGCTTTAAAAATATAGCAACCCAACTAGGCTGAGGTCAACCCCACAGGGAATATGTCAGAAATCCATCTTGAACTTACTGTAATCACCAGCTAGTACAGAAAAGTAAAAGGGGGATATTGTAGTAACTAACAAGAAGTAACAAGACTTAGGTACTTTTTGTTGTAAGCAATTTAAGATAATCACTGGCCATGCATTCTCCCAGGCTTAGCATATATTTAACGTGCATTGTATAGCTATTCCAATACCTTGCATAAGAGATCTGACAAGTTATGTATCCCCAACCACCTCTTGGAATACTTTGGTGAATTTCACTTATCTCCTCTTGGTCTCAGAGTATTGCCTTACTAACCCTTGCCTTGGACCCCAGTTTCAACTATCTACTCTCGATCTCAAGTTTATTAGATGAAAGTTAAATGCCTTAAGTATATAGTGTAGCTAAACTTATTTTGGCAATTAACTCCAAATCACTGTTGTTATCTTTTTTCCCTAATGTCTACTTCTTTTTTGTGTTGATAATGAATAAAGGAGGGATCTTAATATTGGCTGCCATTAAAATATTAATTAAATTAAAGAAAACCACAATACATGCAAGAATATTCATCTAGAATGACTTGGCACTTCCTCTACTTTGTTAATCTTCCAAGGTTCCCACAATCCTATTTAAGGGAATTAGCCATTCATAGTTATAAGACCGTTCACGGAATTCATAGATAAAGTCATAAAATCAATATCACAATAATGAAGGAAGAAAACCCAAAATTTTAAATTGAATAACAAAACATGAAAACTAGAGTATATGGTGTGTAAGCTTATCCCAAAAGGCAATAAATAGACTTCATGGGCCTCTCTCAATCCACTAGCATCAACTAACTAAGAAACGTAGAAAGGGTATTTATAGAGTCCAAGGAAATCATAGAATAAAAATCCTAAACAAAGGAGAAAATAATCACTAAACGTACATAATAAGGATAAAAAACATCATAGGAGTGTATTTAGGTCTCATGGGAATCCTAGGAAGTAAATCCAAAATAATTCAGAAAGAATGTGTAGGTGTCCACCTACGAAACCATCTACAGGGCATAACTGGTACCGATGATCATAGTTAGGGGTGTGTAGGTGCAACTCCCAATATTTGCTTTCCATTTTTTCATGTTCTATTATATAACAGCCTACCTATACCTAGTAAATGGTACCTATGGGGTGTAGGTTTTAAAAAAGGTGATCATGTTTTTGGCTTTTCATTTTGTTTTCTTCCAGTTAGTTTCCAACACCTAGTTTCACGCAAAATCACTTCAAAACCATATCAAATTAAAAAAAAATATCCTTATGTACATGCATATTCTAAAATTTTAAGCATCATAAGTTCCATGAGACCCGCAACTTAGAACATTCTATTTCCTCAAGCAACAAAACATACCAAAAAATATTACAATGCTTATCCAAGAGAAACCATAGATACCTATGGTAGTCAATCATCAAATTTAGCTCAAAACACTTTACCCTCTCAAAGTTCAATACTTTAAAACCAACTATGTGTATCTACGAAGCATAATAATGTAACACAAAGGAATAGAGCAATGGCATTACATTAGCAAGAAACAAGAATGCATATCTATAAGGTATACTACCTAAACAAATAATCAGCTAACAACATAATCCATTTGCCCTCATAACAAAGAAGTCCCAAATCACTCATATAAAATCAGGCATGTCAATGCATGGACGTATTAAGAGATACTCAGACTCAAAAGAGAAGTTCGACCAATGCGCAACAAATATCATAGGATTACCCTTATTTTCTTTACCTTGGCTTTGAGACAGAAAAGTTAGGATCACAATAGCACGTTATTCATCATGTAATGTAGGCTTGGGGATGGTATGATACATAAAGTAATTTTTAGTGACTAAGATTCCTTAGCACTACAGTTACTTTGGGGGCCAACTTATAAACCAATTTCTGCTTATTCAACTCTTATTTCTCGCTTTTATTCCTTTTATTGCACATTCAAGTTCGGTGTGATTTATTTTATTCTTTCTTTTTCTTTTTTTGACAATTTTCTTTTTTTCATTTCTATCACACCCAGTCCTACTTTCTTTTCATTTATTTTACCCTTCTTCTTACCCATTGCATATTATGAAGTGCTATAATAGCCACCCTCAACACATACGATTTACCATAGATGAAGTGTGCACAGTCCTAGAAGGACCAAGGACATAATAGGTTCGTTGTAACACATATGGGAAGGATAAAGGAGTAACAACAAAAATAGGCTATACAGACTCAAAATTTGGATTAAAGGATACTTATTCACACATGGAAAAACATTTAGGCTAAAAGAGGACTAATATAAAAAAGGGCCTATGATTAGTTCCTAACTGACTATCTAACCACCTACGAAAGACTAACTGGGATTGTTTTGGATTTAACACACAAAGGATAAAAAGTAGTATATCACACACATGGAACATGGTTATATCACAAACTAGTACCTATCTATTTCATGCAATTATAATCTATAATTATTATGCCCCTAATCCTAATGCCACAATAGGATCCACAATGGTCGCACATATATACATATAACACAATTCTAAAATAAATTTTTGAAGGGGTATAATTTATAAACATATTCTATCTACTCCTTTAGATACTTATCTTGCTCCTAGTTAAACTCAAAACATCACAAAAAATACATTTTGCCAAAACATGTCGACTCAACTAGGAATAGGACTCTGGGAAAAAAACACGACAACAAAAACCCTAAGAGGATATCAAGACCCACAAGAAACCCCACCCTTAACTTAAGACATGCATTATCCCCAATGCATTATGCCGCTATAAAGCAGGAGAGTTAGAAACACACTCATGGAACTATAGGTATGCAGATGTGACGTTAATGAACACTAAAGGTTGAGAAAACAACAAAATATCTTAGAGTGCCTCCCGAGCAGCATTTTTTTAACTTTGTGGCATGATGTATCTATGTTTATTACTCAGATATCACCAACAAACCCATGGATACATTGATTACTCAAATTTTATCAAGGTAGCCAAAGAGTGTTTTTCTTATTTCCCATTATGCTCAAGTTGTAGTAGTAGAAAAATAAAGGGCCCAAGCAATAGTTATGGCATATTGTACTTATTTGCCCTTATGCAAGAAATATAATTTTTTTTCTAGCTTAGCAAATTCAAGAATGTAGATATATGCTTCCACTTTCTCGGACTTTTCTTTAGGCTTGGATGGCTTGATCAATAGCGTACTATCCAAACATAATGTGGAAAAATGATTAAAATGAGGTCCAATACGCCCTAAATCAGGAATGCCAATAATATTTGCATCCCTACATAACTCTAGTACGCAACCGTTAATAGTGACACTATCCATAAGAGTATGAGCAATTGTTGAATCCTCCAATTTTGGCTTCTCAAGTTGGCTTTTAACAATATTTTCAGTCTCACACCACTCATAACTAAGCTTTTGGGCATTACACGCAACAATTTTTTCATTTCTCTCTACTTTTAAGTGATGAATATCCAAGAAATACCTATCAACATTTTGAATAAGATCATGACTTTTGTTGGCAAGGTGTGTAAATGTTTCCATTAGGCTCTCCTTGTGTTCCCACTCTATATCTACCACACTTCTAAAATATCACACATTATCAAAAGGATATTGGATCAATAATAAAGAAGACTTTCTTTACTCTATACATCCTATGGACTAGTTTTCATATCAAAAAGAGTAGGCATACAATAGTATATGCCTGAAGAAAAATAGAAAAGTAAAATTTGACAACTTCAACAACTCTAATCCATAAATCTACAACTTTATTCCCTAGCATTGGTGCCAAAATTATGATAACACCAAAACTACACATCTAGTTAAAAGATAAAGCGGTCGCTGTAAATATATATTAACCCAACTAGGTTGGGGTCTATCCCATGGGAAATATGTGCAAAATCCTTCATGAACTTGTTAAAATCACCAGGCAATGAGGAAAAGTAAAGGAGGTAATTTGTAGTAACAAAAAGTAAGTAAGAAGAATTGGATGTTTTTATTGTAAACAATTTATGAAGAACACTAGACCTGTTTTCCCCCTGTCTTCTAATTCTTTAGAATTTTCAATCACTATTGAACTATTCCAATATGTTTCATACAAAATCTGACATGTTGTGTATCACCAAACGCCCCTCCACATAGTTTGGTGAATTTCACAAATCTCCTCTCGAACTTAGATTGTCTCCTTACTAACCCTTTCCTTGGACCCAAATTACAACTATCTTCTCTCGATCTAAAGGTTATTAGATGATAGTTAATTGCCATGAGTTAATAGTGTAGGTTACCTTATTTCAATAATTAACTTTGAATTATTATTGTGATCTTCTTTTCCTAATCTGTACCTGCCTTACCGGTTTGTATTGAACATAGGTTGGATCCAAATGCTGGCCACCGTTAAGAAATTAACTAAACTTAAGAAAACCACAACACATGCAAGAATAATTATCAATAATGATCTAGCACTTCCTCTACTTTATTAATTAGCCAGGGTTCCCATATTAGTCGCTCATAGTTATGATACCGTTCATGGAATTCATAGATAAAATCATAAAATCAAACTCACTATAATGGAAAAAACCCAAAGTCTTAAATTGAATTACAAAACAATATCAAAAGAGAATATAGTGTGTAAACTTTTCCCCAAAATGCAAAAACTAGCCTCCAATGGACTATCTCTGCATCCACTAGCATCAACTAATGAAGAAATGTAGAAAAGGTATTTATAGAGTACATAGAAACCCTAGACTTCAAATCCTAAATACAAGAGGAAAACTTGACTAAACGTACATAATAAGGACTAAAAACATCATAAGAGTGTATTTAGGTTGCATGGGAACCCTGTGAATTAAAACTAAAATGATCTCAAAAAATGCATCGGCGGCCACCTACGGAACCACCTATGGGGCGTAAGTGGTACCTACAGCCATAGGCGTGGTGTAGGTGCTAGTCTTAAATTTTGCTCTCTATTTTTACAAGTTCAATAGATACGGACCCACCTACGCCTTTTTGGTGGTACCTATGGGTCATAGGTTCTAAAGTAGGTGATCGTTTCTTGTCCTTTTGTTCTGTTTTCTTCCAGTTAACTTCTAACAACTAGTTTCTTGAAAAAACACTCAAATTCCCTATCAAATCTAACTAAAAATCCTTAAGTAAATGTATATTCTTCCAGTTTAAGCATCGTAAGCTCCATGAAAACATGGCACGTCACAATGAGCCTCACACGCAATCAACTAAAACAATTCATCTATCCTCAAAACACAAATATGGCTATCAAATATCAAGAAACCTTTAGGATCTATGGTAGAACTCTTGGGCTCACACTAAACACCTTATCACGATGGATGTAAAGTCTATTATCCTCAAACTGACGATCCCAAATTTACTCAAGTAGTTAGGACATAGCCTAAATACTAGCAAGAATCAACCTCGGATCTAAAATGTCAAGTTGCATAATTAAGTTGGCTAAGGACTAAATGTCCTATGCCACTGGCCTCTGAGATGTTTAAATACTAGCTAAGCTACCCATACTCCCTGCCTTCAGACTCACGGCATCTACTACTACATTTCTCTTGCCCAGATGATATAAGATAGAAAAGTCATAGTCCTTAAGCAACACCATCTATCTATGCTGCCTAGAATTAAGCTCCTTCTAGGTCATAAGGTTCTGAAGACTACGATGATCTGCAAAAATCACACAATCCATACCATAAAGATAATGCCTCCAAATAATAAGCGCCAAAACTACAACCACTAACTTCAAATCATGAGTGGGGTAGTTGTTCTTGTGCATTTAAAGCTGCCTCAAAGCATAAGCAATAACACAACCCATGAGTCATACGTACTACCCATGAGTCATAGGTTGACTTGTGTGTTATAGTTTCAAGGAATCTTCATTCTGCTTTCTTAATCTTTTTTTCGAACTTTCTTTTCTTGCAAGATCAACATATATGCACATCACATCAAACAAGAATGCCTAAGTTCCTAAAAAATATTCTTGGTTAAGAATTAAAAGTTTCATATAACCATGGAAGATTAACACCCTCAACTTAGAATATTTGCGTATCCTCAGGGAACTAATACACAATAAAAAAAACATGATGCCTAGCCAAGAAAATCTAAGGCACCTACAACAGTCAGTTTTTTCCATTTTTGTCCAAATTATTAACCCCCTTCCTATGAAAACCTTTCAAAACCATTGTGTTTACACATGTAGGACAATATCATGACACTAAAGAAATCAAGTTATGGCCTCAGTTAAGAAACAAACAACCAAGTATATATGCAAAAAACCATAATTTCAATGGAAAATAGCGTAATAATCATTATTCAAACTGCCTAATTCACCCACAAGCTCAAATCTTTAGATTTCTCTATATTTAGGGTTTGACTCTCTATAAATGGTTGTAGAACGGTGAAAAGAGGTAAAAAAGGGGCATATTTATACCGTTACCAGGTGCTCGAGAGTCGCTATCACAACCTACCCCTCACAATTGCAGTATTTGCCTCTTACTAAGGTTGTCTTATATGTTACATAAGTGTCACAATTTTGGTACTTGTGCAGTGTCTATGAGATCAGAACCCCAGTCTATAGTTGGAGAGCATTGATGCATCAACACCAGCTAAGACTTGTTGATTTCCAAGTCTTTGCCACCCTCTCAGAATTCATTTGAATTATAAAATATGTAAATAAACTATGCTACCTTATAATATTTGACGTTCTAGACACAATGTTGTAGTAAATGTTTGTATTCAAGGTCATTTAATCAAAAAGTAGGTCCCATACCAAACTTTCATTTCCTTAACTTTTTGACAAATAGGTCAAAATGAGCTTGAGTGTCTCAGGCCTAAATAGTGAGTCCATCTAGCCTAAAATCAACATTTTGGAGCTATTGGAATAATTAGAATTAGCATATCCAGTTGTTTGACAAATTTTTTACTTAGTAGCAAATTTGAACTAGCAAAGACTTAAAAATAGGAATTGGCTCTAAAAACCAAACAAACTGCCTGGAAATTGATCTGTCAGTCCGAGCATGTCATAAATGACCTACAATAACCATAGGAAATCTCTAATGAAAAAATTAGAAGAAATGCAGAAAATAACATAAATGGTCATGTAATATTACCCCTTCAGGACAAAAACTAAGAATGTCTTTGCACTCTAATATTGGCATACCTGGAGTTGCTAAAGTCACAATCTTTGAAAAAAAATTAAAAACTATGATAAAAAGCGAACCAATTGATACCTAATATGACTATCCAAATTCTCAAAACCCATAAAGCTACTAACTAACTGAACTCCACATTGTTATCTAAACTAGTCTACCATGGTAACCATGAGAACCTCTACTGGAGAAATCTCTACTTCATAATAGATGACTACAGAATCTTCCATATCGATGTATCCTCTTGGCACTACCAATATGATAACCCTATTATGATCTATTATACTATTGAAAGAACCGCCCAAGACCATTAGTTTAGGTATCACCAACTAATAATAACCACTCAAACCCTTAATAAACTTCCTAATCTCCTAAGGCTTTATGTAGATGCTAGTAGTGGTATCTTTAGATAGTATATACAAATGAGAACCATTCTATGAAATAGTCATAGAACACTACTCTAAATAATCAAACTCATCTCCCAACTTATCCCTCATGCTATTGGTCCTAAATCTATCTAAAAGGAATAAAATAACTACGTCTACATCAACTATGGGGAACCCTCTAAACTAAAACTAAAAATAGACTTCCACCACTGGCTAGCCGAATCAGTCAAGTAGTAGAAAGTATAAGCAACATAATGGGACTCAAGTGAATAGAGGTTATGCATTCTTTCCTGACAATAAGTTAGAAATGCATAAGCATTCTCAGCAATAGAACTACTAAACTTGGGTGGGGCCAATCAAATAAATCTCTTGAATATTTTATACTCCTCAAAAAAAATATTAAGACCAATAATAAGAGGAATAGCAAGTCTAGTAGGAAAATTCTCAACAAATAGGGCCAAAATTATAGTTAGTTGTGACTCAAGAGTCTAAAACCCAATAATAGAAACCTGCCCTAGCGATTGAAATCCTCCTATAGTCTATAGAAAATTCTGTGTATGATGTTGCCTAAATTTATCCTCTAAGAATATATAAAGCGATCGTTGGTCAAATATAAAACCTAACTAGGTTGGGGTCGATCCCTCGAGGAGTAGGCCAAAAGTCTATCAAAAACTTTTTGGTGTAATATGAAATTACATAAATAAAAAAAGGGTTTTGTAAAAATCAGAGTAATAGTAATGAATACTGGTCAATTAGGGTTGTAATTAATATGAGACAAGAACTAGGATATTGTTCCCCCTTACCTCATAAAACCACAAGACTGTTTGTGCTTATCAAACTATCTTGATGACTGGCATGAAAAATCTAACAAGTTATGTATCACCTAACTATCTCTCTTCCATGGTTAAGTTGAATTTCACTCATCTACTCTCGGTCTCAAAGTGTCGCCTTTCTAACTGTTATTTTATGATCTCGAATTAACTTTCTCTACTCAGTCTCAAGTTAATTAGATGAATGATAATTATTTCACATTACTTTTGTTATTTTCTTTTCCTAATCTCTACTTCTTCATTAATCAAGTACTGAATACAATGTAATTCCTAATGTTTGCTACCCTTAGAAAAGCAATCAAAGTGGAGGAGATACTAATACTTCCAAGAACACCAATCAAGGAAAAATTTACACTCAACCCTAGTAATGGGGTTTAGCAACTCATGGTTGTAAGATCAAACAAAGATTCCATAGATGAAAACATAGTGATGAACATAAAATTAATAAGATAAATAACAAAAATATGAATTTAATTATAAACCCTAAAAATAAACAATAGTAATTCAAAGATAAATAATGTATCTCAGAACTCAAAATAACGTAAAAAGTATGTAGAGTGTGTAAACTAAAAGTAAAACATCTTAAAAGTATTTTTAGTTACAAAATAAAGCCTACCCTAAAAAATATAGAAAAATATAAGTTGATGGCAACACTCTATTCATGGGTTAAGTTGTAGGTACAACCCACAAATCATGCCATTATCTGATGGAAATCAAAGCAAACTTCAAACTTTTTTAAACAAAACTCACAACGGAAACTCACGATTATTAGGTTGAACTTACAAATCATAGGTGACCTCATAGGAATAGGACAAATCTCATGATGTCTATTCGCTATTAGTCGGTTGAACCTATGATTCACCGGTAGCCTTGAAGAAATCAGACCCAATATTCATCTTTAGATGTTCAACTCACTAACATTACTCATGTTCCATAGGTGATAAGCCCAAATTACAACTCTCATTAGAAAGTGTAAGTAGTCGTTGTCAAATATATAACCCAACCAGGTTGGGGTCTAATCCCACAGGGAATACTATGAAAACTAAGTGTTATGATTATTAATAGACTATTGATCAAAGGTTCCGAGGTAAAAGGGGTTTTGGTTTGTTAAGAAGATTTTGATATTTGTAGTAAGTAGTGTTCCAACTAGCGAGTATGATTGCAAGTTTTAATTTAATGATATTAATAAAAATAGGATTATGTTCACCAAGATGTCAAGCATTTAGGGTTGTGAGTTGTTCTAAATTTCTAATTTACAACTTCAATTGCAAGAATTATTGAATTCTAATGTTGACCCATTTATTTCTCAACCTAAATGGGTAATTACCTTTTAATTCCTTCGGACTTAAAGAATGCATTTAATTATTCAATTGATTTCTGAAGTGGGTTGTTCTTGTTAAGGCATCAACCCTTAACCCAAAGGTTGAAACCTCTAAATTCCTTGTAAATCTCCTATTTTCCCAACATACACTTTTCTACTCAAACAAGTGATGTTCTTGGGCTCACCCATCAAGTTTATAACCAAGAAAGGTCATGATTGTGAAGAGGAGTTTATACAATCTCAATTAATCCTGGAAATTGGCATTCTCACAACCCCAATCAGCAACTTACATCAAGGCTCTATAACCTTATTTATAGGAGTTTTAGCCACACATCTCAAAAGAAGAACAAGAAAACATTGTTTTGTTCATAAATTAATTCGAATAATTACTTAAAAAAGTTCCCACAACTTTTCTTGATCTTTGGTGAGAATAATGATTAAAAACCTCAGATCCACAAAAGTAGCTTGTAACCTTTCTCCAACAGTAAATATGATGGTCCTTTAAATGTTTCAAGGTCCATCATAGTTTTTGTCAGCTCTTATCAAGAACCTAGACTTTTTAGCTCCTTGTTGATGACGTCCCTAACGGTCCATCAGGACTGTGATGGTCTGTCAACTTAGCCATCAAACCTTATCAAGAATGGAAATTATTTTTTGATGGCTTTGACATTTTCAGTAATGGTCCATCGACACTCTCTCTAACCACCCTTAACTTGATCAAATCCTGTTATCCTGTATTTTTATCCCCACACACTAGCAAAAATACTTCAAATTGAACCAAGACAAACAAATAACTCTAACTGCACTTTCAACAACACATTATGGATTGCATCCCACTAGCGCCTGATTTAATATCGTGGCATGACTCAGTCATATCGATTACTTAGACTTCATTGAGATAGACTATACCGAAAACACTTAACCGACTCCTTCGAACCAATATATCACTTAACTCATTGTCCGTTTACATTGAAGACACTTTTATCTTTATTTAAAAGTTTGACTACTCTAGATGAGTAGACCTGTGCAACTTTAAATTAGCCCAACCACTTAGACCAAAGTTTACTGTGGAGGAGCTTCAGTCTGGTGTTGAAGAGTAATAACCAATTGCCTTTCTGAAAATCCCTCTTTTCAATCTTTCGATCGTTATGTTTCTTTATTTTTTCCTTGTAAAGGTCTGCTCTTTTATATGCTTCGATATAAAATTCATCCATCTCATTCAACTGCCCTAGCCGTAACTCTGCTGCCTCATTCCAATTCAGATTTAGCCTCTTGAGTGCCAACAATGCCTTGTGTTCCAACTCAATCAGAAAGTGGCATGCCTTTCCATAGACTAATTTGTATGGTGAAATGTCAATAGGTGTCTTGAAAGTAGTTTGATACGCCCACAAGGAGTCATCGAGCTTTCGATACTGATCTTGCCTACTTTCATTCATTATTTTGGCTAGGATGACATTTATATCACAATTCAAAATCTCCACTTTCCCACTAGTTTATGGATTGTATAGAGTTGCTACTTAATGTTATTTCACCCCATATTTTTCCAATGCAGCCTGAAATACTTTATTACATAAATGAGATCCTCCATCGCTTATTATAGTAAGTGCTACTCCAAAGTGAAAGAAGATATTATTTTTTAGAAAATAAACTATACTCTTACCTTTGTTGTCATCCAGAGCCACTGCTTTTACCCATTTGGATACATAATCTACAGCTACCAAGATATATTTTAACTCGTAGAAACTGATGAAGGGTCCCATGAAATCAACACCCCAGACATCGAACAGTTCAACCTCTAGCATATTTTTCTTGGGCATCTCATGGTGCTTCGAAATTGACCTTGCCTTAGACACTGGTCACATTTCTTCACAAATCTATATGCATCCCTGAAAAAAGTTGGCCAATAATAGCCACTGTCAAACTTTCCTTGTGATATGATCACATGCATGGTGACCCCCGACTGGTGAAGCATGGCATGCTTCCAAAATGTTCAACATATCAACTTCTAGGACACACTTTCTTATAATATTATCAGCACACAGCCTGATCAGATATAGCTCATCCTAGAAGTAACTTTTGGCATCATGGAGGAATTTTCTTTTCTGATGAAAGCAGATATCTTTGGGAAAAAGATTGCTTACCACATAATTGGCAAAGTCTACGTTCCATGGTACTCTTTCAAGTACAGCAGCAAGTATATGCTCATCAAGGAATGCATCATCAATTTTGCATTCATCAGTGATTTCCAGATCTTCGTCAAGCTTGGATAGATGGTTTGCGACCTAATTTTCACATCTTTTTCTATCTTTGACCTTAAAGTCAAACTCTTGTAGAAGAAATACCCATCTAATTAACCTTGGTTTATAATCTTTCTTTGCTATCAAACATCTCAAGGTAGCATGGTCTGTATGAACTACCACCTTGGTTCCCAACAAATAAGCATGGAACTTCTCAAAAGCATAGACAGCTATGAAAAATTCCTGCCCAGGAATAGTATAATTCTCCTGCACCCCATTCAATGCCTTGCTCACATAGTAAATGGAGTACAATAATTTTCTTTCTTTTGGCCAAGCACATCCCCAAGTGCTACTCCATTTGCATCACACATGATTTCGAAAGGCTTAGATCAGTCTGGAGCAACAATGACAAGGGTAGCCACAAGCTTCTCTTTAAGGTATTCAAATGCCTTCCTACAATCATCATCAAATACAAACTTAGCCTTCTTCTCCAACAATTTGCATAATGGATTTTTAATTTTTGAGAAGTCCATAGTAAACCGGCGGTAGAATCCAGGATGTCCTAAGAAGCTACAAACTCCCTTCACAGAGATAGAAGAGGGTAATTTCTCTATAACCTCTACTTTTGACTGGTCAACTTAAATCTCCTTGGCTGAAATTCAATGTCCAAGAACAATACTCTCCTTCACCATGAAGTGGCATTTCTCCTAATTCAGTACGAGATTGAATTCCTCGTATCTCTGCAGTGCACTACTAAAATTTACCAGACATAGCTCAAACGAGTCACCTACTATATAAAAATCATCAATGAACACCTCTAAGGTGTCCTCCACTATGTCGAAGAAAATAGACATCATGCACCATTGGAATGTGGTGGGTGCATTACATAGACCAAACGATATCTGCTTGAATGTAAATATGTCATATGGGAGCATGAATGTTTTCTTATCGTAGTCTTTAGAAGAAATATAAATCTTTTTTTTTTCAAAACACCCATCCAAGAAGCAATACAAACCCCTTTCTACCAAACGATCAAGCATCTGATCCATCAAAGGCATTAGGAAGTGATCCTTCAATGTCCACAAGTTCAACTTCTGATAGTCCATACACCCTCATCATCCAGTCACTAGCCTAAGTGTAATCAACTCATTATTCTCATTACTAACTACAATCATGCGCTCTTTTTTGGGCACACATTGTATAGGACTCACCTACTTGCTGTCAGAGATGGGGTACACTACCTCTGTGTCAAGCTATTTAATAATTATTTATTTAACCACTTCTTACATCGTTGGGTTCAATCTGTATTGATGTTCAATAGTTGGTGTGCAATCTTTCTCAAGATAAATTTTTGGAGTGCATATACCCAAAGGGATACCAATAATATTGGCAATAGTCCATCCTATGGCTCTTTTATACCTTCTAAGCATAGAGATAAGGGCCTCAACCTACTTTTCACCCAAGTCTGCTGCAATAATCATAGGTAAAATGTTTCCATTGTCTAGAAACATATATCGTAGATTGCTCAGTTTTTTCTTTATTTCTAACACCAGTGGCTCTTCAACAGATGGCTTAGCCGGTGGTGTTGGATGATTTTTGAGGTCCAAGTCTAGCTTCTTAGGATCATATGAATATGATCCCATTCTTGTTAGGGCACATACTATCTCCTTGTATTCCTTAATACCTTTGCTATAAAAGTTCATTAACACCCCAACCAAAGTTTTAACAATAAATTTTTCCTCAATCAGCACCTCTCACTCATCTTCATAATAAACATCAATAATGGAGAATAAACTAATCTCTTTGTATTACTTCATTAATTGGCAAACAACAAATTGAACTACCTCATCATTGAGCCTAAAATTCAGCTTATTTGCCCGCAGGTCAATCAACATACTCCCGATTGTGAGAAAAGGTCTACCAAAGAATATGGGTACCTCAAAGTCTACCTCACAATCTAAGATGACAAACTCAGTAGGGAAAATAAAACTAGCCAACTTCACAAGCACATCATATAATATACCAACTGGTAGGTTCACTGATCTATCTTCCATCACAAGTCTCATATTAGTGGGCATGGGATCTGCCAATACCAACTTCTTATAAAGTTCTAGTGGGATTAGATTAATACTCGCTCCAAGATGAAACAAGGGCTTTGTAAAATTATGATACAATAGTACATGGGATGGTGCATGCTCCAGGATCCACTTTCTTTTTCACTAAGGATCTTGTCGAAATAGAACTACAGTTGTGGAGATTGTCCACCGGTTCATAGCTCACTATCCTTTTCTTTATGACAAGGTCGTTTATGAATTTAGCATAGCATCACATTTGTTCTAGTGCCTCCACCAATGGCACCTGCACAGTCAACTATTTTAGCATTACCATAAACTTGTTAAACTTCGTGTCATCTAACTTTTTCTTCAATTAATAAGAAAATAGAGCGAGTGGTTTTGGAATTACTTTAACCACTACTTCTCCCTCATTTGCGTTATCTTTTTCTAACTCATCAGTCCTCTGAGTGTTAGATTGAATTTCATAAATATCTATCTTCTCAGACTTGACTAGATGGTCCTCTTCTACTTCCTCAACCAACTCAACTACATCATCAATCATAGGCTTGCCCATAGAAGGGCCTGGTAATACTTTACCACTATGATTAGCAATCTCTATACAAGACCCATCATTCTGAGGGTTTTGCACAGTGTCAGTGCAGTACCACTCTTTCTCTAATTTAGTGTCACTAAAAGTTGGTTCATCTACTGCTCCACCTATTTTATTAAAGTTGAATGTGACTCAACCAACTGACTCATAGAGGATAATTCACCCTACATAATTTTCACACCGGCAATAATTGACTCCATCCCTTTTAATAACTTCTCCATCAGATCCTTCATGGACATTTTACCCGAACTAGTAGCAGCACTATCATGATTTCCAGGAGGCATATAAAATCCACTCCTGCCATTCTTATTTTTTCAGCTCCCTTGGTAATGATATTTGAACCAAATTTTTTGTAATAAGTCCGACCTTGATTCCCTTAGTTATTACCTTAGAAACCCCCTGGTTGTTCAAATAATTAGCTTTCTTCTCAAAATCAAAATTAACTCTACCTTGTGACCTAACAGCTTTTACTTTTTCAAAATTTCTTTATAGAAAATACTTTGTGAGAAGATCCATCTGGGTCTTTATGTGTGCCATATCTTGGTCACACCCTTCTTCTTTCCGCCCCTGCTCTGTAGACATACCACTAAATATAGTAGAGCTTGCTATCACAGAATCCATGGTATGTGAAGCTCTACTTTTCTTTGTCAACCACTCCAATATATCTACAACCTTAGTAAAAGTAAGCTCCATGAATGCTCCTCCTGCAGCATTATCTACTATCAGTTTAGTGATAGAGTTTAAAGCTAGTAGAATGTTTCCATCAAATATTGATCAATCATCTTGTAGTTAGGGCACTGTTTAAAACTTATCTTGAATCTCATCCAAGTTTCATGGAGTGCATCATTTGGAAAATGCCTAAAGTTAGTAATCTTATCCCTCAACTGTAACATCCTAGAAGGCAGAAAAAACTTTCTAACAAAGCTCCTCTCAACTTTCTTCAGTTTTTCATAGAATCGGGATCCAATTTATTCAACCAAGTTATTGCCTCCATAGATAGAGACAGCGGGTATAATCACAACTAAATTTCCTTCTATCCAACTCTAGGGTTGTCAAAAGGTTTACAGATATTGATGAAGTTCACCAAATGCATATTTGGATCATCCCCTGGAAGTCCACCAAAAAACCCTCTGAGGTTAATAAACTGTATCATGGTGCTGGTAATGTTGAACTTCACTGCTGGTGCTATTGGGGGTGGAATAATTTTTCCTATGGAACTATCCTCATCCAAATCTGTGTTATCTTTCTCATCAGCTACAAACTGCATAGTAGTTTGGCAGTTTGCTCTTTCTCTTACTGCCCTATTCCTTTTTACCAGCGCAGCTATATCCTCAACTGGGTTACGAGCACGAGTTGGGTGACCATTATTTTTTTGGTTTAATTAAGACCTAGCTAAGGTAGCTAGTGTATCTGTTTTTTGTTGATTTACTATCCTTCCAATTAATTAAGGTTCCAGATGATATGATAATAATGGTTCACCTAACCTCCTCGTACTTGGTATGTAAAATAAAGATCCTGTAATGAACAAAATCAATAAATAAAATTAAAATTAGGAACTTGACCAAATGTCAATTAACACTCATAAATGTAATTAACAACCGTATTCCCCAGTAACGATACAAAAAATTGATATACCCAAATTACAACTCTTATTAGAAAGTCTAAGCGATCACTGTCAAATATAGAACCCCAACAAGGTTGGGGTCGAAGCCCACAGGGAGTACTGTGCAAACTAAGTGTTATGATTATTAATAAACTATTGATCAAAGGTTTCGTGGTAAAGGGGGTTTTGGTCTGTTAACAAGATTTTGATGTTTGTAGTATGTGGTGTTCCAACAAGAGAGTATGATTGCAAGTTTTAATTCAATGAGATGAATCAAACTAGGATTATGTTCACCAAGATGTTAAAGCAGTTAGGGTTGTGAGTTGTTCTAAATTTCCAATTTACTACGTCAATTGCAAGAATTATTAAATTCTAAAGTTGACCTATTCATTTCTGAACCTAAATAGGTAATTTCCCTTTAATTCTTTCAAACTCAAAGAATGCATTTAATTATTTGATTTCTCAAGTGGTTTGATCCTTTAAATGCATCAACCCTTAACCCAAAGGTTCAAACCTATGAATTCCTTGTAAATTTCCTCTTTTCCCAACATACACTTTTATACTCAATCAAGTGATGTTCTTGGGTTCACCCTTAAAGTTTGCAACCAAGAAAGGTCATGATTGTGAAGAGGAGTTTTTTTAATCTCAGTTAATCATTAAAATTTATCATTCTCACAACCCCAATCAGCAAATCACATCAAGGCTCCCATAACCCTAGTTATGGGAGCTTTAGCCACAATCTCAAAAGAAGAAGAAGAAGAAAAAGAAGAAGAAGAAAACATTATTTGTTCTTAAATTAATTGAAAAATCTACATATAAAATTTCTCATAATTTTTCTTGATCTTCAGTGAGAATAATGATTAAAATCCTTACATCCACAAAAGTAGCTGGTAATCTCAGAGAGTAATACGTAATAATCAATTTCAAAGATGGAAATAAGATAAAAGATGAATGAAAGAAACCTAATCTAAACCTAGACTGGGTATTTATATGTTCCCTTGGTACTTGGGATTTAAAATTTGAACTTAGTATTGCCGCATCATAGTTGATGGCCAAGCAGACGGTACTTCAGTGGCCTGATCATCTGTCACTTGGATAGTCGTTGAAAGGCCCAAGCTATTGAATTCTATTTAAGGGATGACGATCATGTTGATGGGACATCACTAGTGTGACTTTGCATTACTTAGGACGTCGCTTGATCAATCAAAGAACTACTCTGATGGCCAGGTTGACGGTCCGTCAGTGGTCTAATGGTCCATCACTTTGGCCATCACATGGGTTATCCACTCTAATTATTCTGTTAAGCGTTAATGGTGACTCTGATGGCCCATGACATGGTTGATGGCCTATCGGTTTGGTTGTTATTTTACTTTTTGTTCCTGTTTCTTCCATTTTCCAAGTTATTCCTTCATCTTAGTTTTTGACCTGAAAACACTAAAATCCAGTATCAAATACAATAATTGTTGCTTAAAATGCACAATTATCCCTTGTCTAAGATGTAAAATATTTTGTCAAAATCCGAAACATCAATAGGTAATACCCAAGAGTAATAGGTTGACTCGTGGTTTACCGTTTCAATAACTCTTCATCCTTTTTTCTCAATCACTGCTTTGAATATCTATGTATCCTATATATCAAGAATATCTATGTTCCTATGAAAAATTATTTTTCAAGCATTAAAAGTTATATGTAACCATGGCACATCAATACCCTCAACCTAGAATATTTGCATGTACTAAGGAAACTAACACACAATAAACAAATATGATGCTTAACTAAAAGAAACCTAAGGCACATATGATAGTCAATTTATCAATTTTAGTTAAATTATTAACCCCTTCCAATGCAAAACTTTCAAAACCACTATGCGTAGATATGTAGCACAATATCATGACGCTAATGGTATCAAGTGATGGCATCAAATAATAAACAAACAACCAAGCATGTACGCTAATGACATTGCCTGAGCAAAGGCGTAGTTAACAATACAACCTATGTACCCTCAAACAAAAAATTACCAACTCTCACAATATCATAATTCATATCAATATAGGGACTACATCAAAATAGTAATGCTAAAAAAGAGCTTCAAACAATGTGCATAAGATACCCTAGGCTTGATCTTATTTTCTATAACCTAGTTTTTTGAACAGTTCAATTGGGATCACTATAGAAGTTTTCTCGACTCATAATATAATCTTGGGGTAGGTATGGTACATATGGGAAATGGTGACTCACCCTCCTTGACATTACACCTACATTTTGGCTCCACTACTTAACCATGTGTCTTTTATTCTCACTTTTCTCCTTTATTTACTATTAGTATTGGGTGTGGTTTTCTTTAGTCATTAAATTTTTTAATTTTTCATGGACTTTTCTACCACACCTAACCCTACATTCTTCTTTTCAACATCCTCTTTATATCCATCTTTAACTACACACCCTTATGATGGATATCCTCAGCTTAGGTGATTTGCTATTATTGAGGTTCAAAATGTACAATGAGTGACTATGGCCAAAACAAGTTCATTGTAATTAAAACGGGAAGGTGAAAAGGTTAAACAAGATAATAGGTGGCTTTTGACTTAAATTAGAGATCAAGGGATACTTGTTCTCATTTTTTCTCTCGTTTAGGCTAAGAGTG
This sequence comes from Capsicum annuum, assembly GCF_002878395.1. Classification (NCBI taxonomy): domain Eukaryota; kingdom Viridiplantae; phylum Streptophyta; class Magnoliopsida; order Solanales; family Solanaceae; genus Capsicum; species Capsicum annuum. The sequence continues at coordinate 77,338,801 of NC_061115.1, read as the reverse complement.
GACTTATTTAAACATGACCTATGATCATGTCCCAACTAACTATCCTACAAACTAGGCAAGACTTACTAGGCATGTTCTTGATTAAATACACAATGTGAACAAAGTAAACACCTTACACATGGAACAAGGTTATCTTATCAACTACTACCTATCTAGTTCATGAAATACTAACCTATGATTATTTTATCCCAAATACTAATGTCATAAAAAAATTCAACAATAGTTATAATAACACATACTCACAACACACAGTTTATAATATTTAAGGAGGGACGTCATCTTTTCCCAAAACACACAAAATTTGACGATACTAACATTTTTTATTTTTCTCCTATTAAAAAAATAAACGACAATATAAACCCTTAGTGGTTGGTACAATGCTCCCCCATTGATGCACTATACCATGTGCATACTAAGAAGAGAAATAAAATATGGGTGTAAGGATAGATATCAAATGTGGCCTCGCACCTAGTTGGGGCACTAAGAGGATGTCGAGCTTAGTACTAGGAGGTGATGGTGGTGCTTGACTAGAAGAGGCACCCAACTTACTTTTTCCATGCTCACACTCATCAATCTGGTATTAGTTCACAAAATCCATGGTGGCCGTTTTAAGGTCCCACATAAATTTATTTGAGCTATCACTCTCCTCGGCATTCTCTCATCCAATCTTAGCCCTAATAGTCTGGGCCTCACCATTATCAATAATTTAATAAAATTTTAGTGTTAGTGGTATAGGCAATGACTTTGGAGAAGAAGGTATAACTAGAGGTATAATAGGATTAAGTGACTCTCAGCTAAACTATAAACTACCAATGTCAATATGGCTACCTCCTTGCATATTCTTGATAAGTCAGGCACCCTAGGCTCACAGAGTTGCTCTTTATCAATATTTAAAAAATTTATCTGTCCATGCAACACTCTAGTAAACTACTCCATTGTGTCCATTATCCCTAACTCAACTCATGCCTCTGATTCCTTCGATGTAATATGAACTGAAGGCCTTATTTTACCAAGTAACTTTGATTATTAGGGGTTGGTATATGACTTGTGTTCCATAAAATCTTACTACTTTTCCATCAACAATTGTAAGAACACTTTGATATTATCACTATTCCTAAAATTAAAAGGTGAGGGCACTATAGATATGGAAGCTAGAGCGGAAGTACTTGTAGCCCTCTCAGTTCCAGTAGAAGTTAAGTCTCTACTGGTTGGCTGCTGGTGTCATGATCATCACCTACTTACAACCTCTCAATATGCTCAGCCATCCAGGTTACCATAATATGATGATTAACCACTGGTAATACTAATAGTCCAACTATATCAAAAAGTCTCTATATTAAGCAGTGGAAAGAAATACTTGTGATCTCATGAAAACCCTTTCTTGAAACTCGTGTTTGATCTTCAAAGAAAAATCTATGTCATATCCAATAATAAGGTTTGCAACTAATACTACATGGTCCCATATGAGTAGAGTATCTAAAATTGTGGGACAATATTTATGCCTCACTATGGACCACCAAAAAATTACTATGAAATGCAAAGAAGAAACCTTTATATATAACTTTTCCTCAACCTAATGGGCATCAACAACACACCCCACAATCCGACGAGCTTCCCATCTTGCTAAATCTCTCCTAAAATCATGTTGGTCAAGATCTCTCATTTTTTTTATACTCCAAACTATCCTCAACTTATACCCAAACAATGTTGTAGTAGTTGGCCCTCAAACTCGGGACAAAATAAGAATCTATGAATCGTCTCCACAGATAAGTCAATGTTAAAACCTATGACTAGTGTATAGGTTAGTGGAGACTGTTCTTGATCTCTCTTCCTCATGGGTGTGATCAAATCAATTGAAGTGTCATAAGAAGTATAAAACTCATGCACTACCTCTAGGATGTAGGATCCATAAGGCTCAATAATCTATCTGATCCTATTTTTCATATATGGCCTTCAAGTTTAGAATCCTATTTAACCTTAAAACCTCAATCATATATACTCTACATATCCTCTACACACCATTTATAAATGGTTAGAGCTACTGGTATGGTAGAGATATGTGTATACTCCAATGCTACTATAGCTAAAGCAAAAGCATCCTCAGTACCCTAAAATGTGTCTTCCCTTATCAGACTGGGGTGCATTTTTATCTCTATCTTTGGTACCTGATATAGACTCTTCCTCCTTTTTAGATTATTGGATAACTGATCTCTCCTCACTCTTATTAAAACTAGAAGCCTCATATTTTTTATTAGACGAGGGAGGGTCTGGGGAGAGTGCTGGTGACCTCTATGTATTTTTAATTTATGGACTGGCCACAAGAGCTGGTGGGGCCTAGGTCTAGTTAGTAGTAGAGGCTGAGGAGCCAGCTGAGTTACTTATTATGTACTAGTCCTCCTTGTAGTATCTCTCTAAGCCTGGTGTAGTAGCAGTGGTGCACTATAATAGAGTACTACTCCATGAACAAATATCACTCAAGAGACTCGTCTCTCATTCTGGAATGTATGAACTTATTGGATTTCTATTTTAATTCTATGTTACTTTTATAGAGAACTGTTAGTATTCATATAATAGTAATAAAAAAATAACGGGAAAACAAATTTAAGTATATGTCTGACCTACTAATCCTATTCAAGATTTGTGAGTTAAATTCTTTATTCATAGGATGGACTCATGAGTTGAGTAGTTTATCCACTAGTTGAACCCATGATTTGTTGGTTCAAGTCAAAAATCATGTTCGTAGGTATCAGCTAAATCCTCTGATATTCTGGGCTTCAAGTTTGATTCCTATGAATCCAACCACAATTCGTGAGTGCAACTCACAAGTCGTAGGTTGGGTTTGTAGGTTCAAACATAAAATTTCCTTATATTTTTCCCAGTTTTATAATTTTAGGCTCTCTCATTTGTTGTGGGCAATAGGGTAAAATACACCTTCATCTAACCTACTTATTAAACTCCTTCTTCACCATTTTTTCATAGGTGGATTCAATTGATGTCGATTCTAAGTCCTAGGGACATAGTTCAATTCAAGTTGAATCCTACTAGTGTAGAGTCTAGGTGGAATTCCGATTATATCAGCCTTAGTCCAGCCAATAGTTCTTTAAAACTTTTGCAAAACTGAGATCAAAGACTCAACCTATTACACCAATAAATCTATTACAATAATAAAAAAATAAGGTATTATTGTCTCCCAAGCATGCATAATGCAACTGACAAGGGAGGCCCTTCAATTCCAATACCAATGGCTCCTTAATATATGGTCTTTTTGGAGGAGTTACTCTATTTTTCATATTAAGGTCCAACTTCTTTGGTGCTTAAGAATATGAAACTCCTCCAATAATTGCACTCACCATCTCATCATACTCCTCAATATAATTAATATCAAAATTCATGATCACAACTACCCATACCAAGCATCTCCTCAATGGGTACAACCAATTCATACTCATATATCGTATCAATCACAGAAATCACCCTCATGTATTTTGGATTCTTCAATAACATACATATATTGAATGTAACATGCACATCATTAAGCATAAATTTTACATATTTCATCTCCATGTCAACCAATGCCCTACATATGGTAAGGAAAGGCCTTCCCAAGATGATAGGAATGTCAAAATCTACCTCACAATTGAGAATCAAAAAATTAGTTATTTATATAAAATAATCCATTTTCACCAACACATCACATAATATACCAATCGATATTTTCATAGTATAATCTCCCATCAATAATCTCATAGAGGCCAGCTTAGGTAACCCCAACACCAACTGCTTGTATACAGCTAGTGACATTAAATTAATGCTAGCTTCTAGGTCACATAAAGTTTATGCAAAGTGTAAAGAGCCTATAGTACAAGGAGTAGTGACAGTTTTGGGATCTTCCTTATTTTCTACTAAAGACCGGAGGCAATGGCACTACAATGTTGCATATTATCAGTGGGCTCAAAACTCACTGTCTGCATCTTAGTCTATAAATCCTTCATGAATTTTTCATGACTATCCATCTACTCCAATGCTTCCATTGGAGGGATATTCAAGGAAATTCTTTCAACATCGATATACACTTACGATACTTCCCTTCTTTAGCTTTCTTCTTTAACCTAGGGGAAAAGGTAAAGAAAGTCATGTAATGGGTTTCAATACTAGTGAAACTTCCTTAGGTTTCCCTTCACCATTTTCATATCTTTTATCATTAATTTTCGGCTACTGAGATGCTTCATTATTAGTCACCAACTTTTTAGATTCAATTTTGTTCACATCATCAACATTTAAAGTACCATACCTCACATAATAAATTGTAGCCAGCTATGGATCAATAATAGCTTTACCACTCTGAGTTGTGACCACTAGGTAGTCAATATCTTTCTTCATATTCTAAAAAATATCACTAGGAAGAGTACTTTATTTACACAAATTTAATGTGGTAGACATATGCCTAAACTACTGCTCAAGCTGCTTAATCATGGTTCATGCGACTTTAATTTCTGGCTCAAGCTTAAAATATATTTCATAATTTTATTTAGGCAACTCCCTTGTCTCTCTAAACCGTTCATAAGCTTTTCCAGCAATACTTCATTCTTGAACTCCAGGACACCAAATCATGGTCCCCAAGTGGAACATAAACTCCATTCTTGTCTTTGTAATAATCTTTTCTCCTTCAGTCACCATCATTCTCTCTACTCCTATCCCTATACCCCTATCCATATTAGTTTATCCATGATTCTCGTGCCTCAAGTTCCAACTGTCTTGATTAAACCCTTGGCCCTTAGCTCACAAACTACCATCTCTTTATTCAAGTACTTAGCTTCTTCATCAGAATATGAATCTACATGTTTATAATCCTTACCTTGAGTATCCACTATATTCACCTTTTCTTCTCTCATTGCTACAAACTATATCGAAGGAGACAAATTTTAGTTCTCAACTGTGGTACCTCTTGAGCAACTATCTAATCCAAGGTTTGCCACACACTGGAAGCATCAATGGTATAGGTACTATTTTATTTGTCTGCTTCTTGATAATTTTACCCTCTATTAGTTTTAATGATCTAATCTAAGATATCTACAGCCTAATCTTTGTGAAGACTCATGAAAGCTCCACCTATAATAGTATTATCTACAATCTTGGTATTTACATTCAAGGCTCTATTAAATATCTTAAGAAAGTTTCTTCTCATGATTCTATTATTTGGAACACTCGTCAAATTTTTCTTGAACTTTAACCATGTCTCATATAGTGCCTCTAATGTAACTTTTTGAAATTTATACATCTAATCCTTTAATTGTAACATTTAAGAGGGTGGAAAAAACTGGTCTAAGAACTACGTCTACAAGTTATTCCATGTTTTAATAAACCCAGGAGGCAACTTTCCTTCTACAAAATCACCTCTCCTATTAGAGAAAATGGGAACAATCTTAGTTGTATAACTTCCTAAATCACACATGATAGATTGTATGTAGTGAAAATCTCCATAAAATTCATAAGGTTTATGTATGTATAATCGGAAGAAAAACCAGCAAACACTCCCTTGAAGTTCAAAAATTGGATTATTATGCAAGTAATATTGAATTCAATTCCTTAGAGAAATTTTGGAGGAATGATTGCACATATTTAAACTAGTTCAACATACTCTACATCTTTTAATATAACATTATAGAATTGCATGTACTACTGAATGGGTTGTTGACCTCTTCTCCTTATAATTTTATCTCTATCACGAGTTTCTCAATGTTTCACAACATCTTTTTTAGACCTTTTCCCTATATTTGCTTGATGGAAATGGAAAAACAACAAGCTTTGGCCCTTGAAAATTCCTTGAGCACTAAGCTCTATTCCCTGTTGATAAATAACAATAATAGTCATTTGGTATTGTTACGGATCTAGGGACCCAGATCCTTACCAAAATAGTGTGTAATTGGATAGTTTCTTTTATGAGAACAAGTGACTCACTATGAATCATGAGACCAAATTTACAAATAATAGGGTAAAGTTATATGTTGTCCAGTGTCGATACCTTTAGATTTTATCTTGGGTACGACTAGACAATATGATTCATATGGTCAAGTCATGAGTGGGGATCATGGAGTCATAAGATGGATAATGTATGGGTGTCCAACTCATTATCTAGGATACGACTAATGGCTACGAGTCATGTGATGTGGTGATGAGTAAATTGATTGACTCGTAACCAAGAATGTCTTTTACAACTTTAAGGTGGTGGCACTTTGGATATTTCCCACTTAAAATCTTTAAGAACCTACGTCCATATAATACTTTTTGGTTATTCATTCCATACTTTAGAAGATTAGACACCTTCTTTACTCTCTGTAAATTCTCTAAAGAAAAATTGTCAAGGGTTTCTCCAAAGTGGTAATCAAAGGGTTCAAGAGTCAATTTCCATTGGGAATATTCATAATTCAAGCCTGTTACTCTTTCCTTATATATAGGTTACTAGAAATATATGTTTAAAGCATTGTTAATGAATTATTAATGGTGGTTTCGAAATAAGGTTAACGGACATGAATGCATAACATTGAATATTGTTTTCCAGGGATTAAATTATGATTAAGCATATTTTAATTATGTTTTTGTACATATGGGTGCATAGAAGTGGTGATTTAACTGAGGGGTCATAGTTAAACCCCAAATTTGATGGTTTGGGCTTTGATAATTGCATGTCATCAACTTGTTTGCAAAATTATCAATGAGAATGATATTGTTACAAGTTTAAAATGCGTTTTGAACTAAGACTTTCGCATAAGAATTTTAAAGATTGATTAATGATTTTGAAATAGCCTTGGTGCCCATAATTTGAATTGAATTATAACCTTAGGTGTTGGGTTGGGTAATGGGTTTAAGTCTCAATGTGACAGATTGATTGATGTTTTTTAAACACTTGGTTTGACTCCCAAATTGATGTAGTAATTGTCTTTTCATTTTTTACGCTTGCAAGTAGGTTGGTATGACAATACCAATAGGATTCCTTTGTTGAGTAACTAAATTCATGATCATGATTATGAAATTAATGTTTTAAAATAGCTTCAAAGAAGGATATGTATCGGTATATGAAAGTTGAGGTACCGATAGACCAACACCTTAAATCACGCTAGCCGGTGTGGGTGTCTAAATGATTGGGAGGTTCGAGTCCCCTGTATTGAATATATGGATGGGAGATTTGAGTCCCCCATATTATATACATTTGTGCTTAAGTCACCTTTACTAAACTAGGAGGTTTGAGTTCCTCATAATGGCATATACAGATATGGATAATCTCTGGTTCATATTGCTATATGCACTAGGTCCCTTCAAGGTAAGGGATTATTTGGCCAATATAGCTCGTGGTTGCCCTTTCTTATGACTATTAAGCTACACAACCTAGGTTAAGGTTATTGATGTTCATGCTAAGCCTTGTTTCCTACCCCAGCATGTGTTATTATATATGTATATGTATTTTACATGGTATTGTGCATTGAATTTTTTATTGGTTTTTAATAGTTATCGTGGAATTATTTTGTTCCTCTAAGCCCTGAAGTACATGCTAGCGCTCCAACTGCTAATCATCTTTAAATGTTGTATCCCCAAGTGAGGCACAAACTAGCCATACTTTGACCTCTTAAGCTCAGTATCTTAGATTTAGGATAAGCTTAAAAATCATACTAAAGTAGTGAGCTTCTATTCTTTGGAAGACCCTAGTTCATATTGTGGTTTTTATAAAAATTCTAACTATCCTTTGGATATTGGTTTTGGCTATTATTGGGGTCATGTCCCAATATTTTATTAATTTTTAGTTTGGTAGAGGCTTTATTAGACTATTGTTGACATGAGTGGTTTGGTTGATTATTTTTGTGACAGAAGGTTGTCTAATTACTAGTGGATGGTTTAGAATTCATACAATAATTAAGATTGTTGCGTTGGTTCGGTGAGGTGAAAGAGGGTGATCTTTTGTCCACGTGGAACTTGAGTAACCTGTCATGGCCAGGCCCTAGTTTGGGTCGTGACCAAGGTAGTATCAGAGCCTAGATTCATGGTTGATTAAGGGTCCACAAATTTGTGTCAAGTATATTATCTTTTATCAGTGTGTAGCATGCCACACTTATAGGGCAGAAGCTCTAAAACATTTAGGAATATTTCTCTTTCTTGTTGTCTTTATTTTAGGCTATAGAGTCTAAGTTCTTAGATCCTTCTAATTTTTATTTTTTCATCTTTTAGATCATTTCTTCAAGAAGATTTGATATTTGTAGAACTTGTTTTGTCCCATCTAAGGATAATATAGATGGAGCTCATTCAATTTTTAGGGTTCATACCTGGTTAATAATCGCTACATCTGACTATTCTCTTAGTGCCCCACCTGTCCACACTGATCCTACTCCTAAGGGTGATACTCATACTCAGTCGCCTCAATGGGAAGTTACTAATTCTGAGTTTCATTGCTCTATTAACCTATTGACCCAGTTTATGACATCTTAGTCATAATATTTGGGTTTTACTAGTACTTCCATGGGTTTGTCTATGGCCACCAGAGTTTGCTAATTTGTAAGGTTGCATCCTCCGATGTTTATTGGTACTATGGTTGAGAAGAATCCTTAACGTTCTATTTATGAGACGGAGAAGATCTTCTGAGTTATTCATGCTTTAGTGGTTAAAGGTGTAAAGTTTGTTTCCTACCATCTAAAATTTGTGGCGTACTGGTGGTACAAAGAATGGAAATAATTGAGAGGTGAAGATGTGTGTTCTGCCTTATGGGATGATTTCTTTAGTGCATTTCTCGACCGCTTCATTCCTCAGGAGTTGATGGAGGCAAAGGCGGAAGAATTTTTCTAACTTGAGACAAGTATGAATAACAGTCTAGGAGTATGCCTTTAAATTTCATCAGTTGTCTAGGTATTCTTCTATGTTGCCATCTAGCATGTGGGCTAGAATGAGGAAGTTCACTTTTGAGTTATTTTGAGACTTAATTCTGAAGAATAAGATTGCCTAGCTAAACATGGATATAGATATTTCTCGACTTATAGTTTACATGCAGTAGGTTGAATAGAAGAAAAAAAAGCAAGCTGTTATTTGTGAGATGTAAAGTAAGAAATTTTGGTATTCAAAAAAAGGTTGAAGTCAACAACAGAGCAGAAAGTGGTCTAAGTCAAAGAACTGGGGGAGTCCTAACTCCTATTTGATCGCTAGTTCTCCTTTCCTAAAGTCTTCTAGTTACCGATACTTTTAGGATGGTAATGCTTATAGGGAACAGGGTTCCCTATCACAAGACAGTAAGGCCCACTCATCACCATCTTACCCTTTTTGTAGAATTTATGGTTAGCACCATTATATTCGGTGCGAGAAGGGAGGAACTAAGGTTTTATGTATTGTCAGATTAGACATATGCAGTGGGATTATCCCTCTGGAGATGCTCCTAGGGAAAAAAAGGTCCATCTTGCCATTATATCAGCTTCTGCACCAAAGGGTACCACTTTGGCTCTGGCATTGTTCAAACTGGCTTTTTGCTCTCACTAGTCATTAGGAGTCTGAGGCGTCTCCAAATGTGGTTACTGGTATTTTGAAACTTTTTCCCTGTGATGTGTAATATTTACTTGATCGAGGGTCATGTCTCTCTTATGTGACCCTATTTATGGATGTGTATTTTGGATTTGGTCTTGAGTGTATTTCTAATCTTTTTTCTATTTCTACCCCAATCTGAGACTATGTGGTTACTAGAAGAGTCTATAGTGGTTGTGTGGTATCTATTAGTAATAGAGAAGCTCTTGTGGATCTGATAGAGTTAGACATGTTTGACTTTGATTTTATTTTAGGGATGGACTGGCTGTACTTGTGTTATGCATCTTTAGACTTTAGAATATGTAAGGTCATGTTTAAATTCAATAATGAACCAATTACTGAATGAGAGAAAAGTTCCCTAAAGCATACGGGGAGGTTTATTTCATATCTTAGAGCCCGTAAATTAATTTCTAAGGGATGTTTCTATCATTTGGTCAGGGTTAATAATTCTACCTCAGAGGGTCATTCATTCACTGCAGTTCCCATAGCTAGTGAATTCCCATAGGTTTTTCCTGATGATCTTCTTGGTGTCCATCCCAATAGGGTAATTGATTTTTGTATTGATCTTGTTCTAGACACTCGTCCTAACTCTATTTCCCTATATAGAATGGCTCCAATTGTGTTGAAGAAACTCAAGAAGAAGTTGAAAAATCTCTTAGACAAGGGTTTTATTCATCCTAGTATTTATCAATGGGGTGCACAAGTATTATTTTTGCACAAGAAAAATGGTTCCCACCAAATAACTATTAATTATTGGCAATTCAATAAGGTAATGGTAATGAATAAACACCATCGTCTAAGGATAGATGATTTGTTTGATCAGCTTTAGGGTCCCAAGTTTTCCTCTAGGATTAATCTTCAATCCGATCATCACCAATTAAAGACTATGGAGGTGGATATCCTTAAGACCACTTTTCGCACATGATATAGGCAGTTTGAATTATTAGTCATGTCTTTTAGTTTTACTAATGCCCCAACGGCATTCATAAACTTAATGAATAAATTATTCTATCAGTTTTTGGATTTATTTGTTATCATTTTCATAGATGATATTTTGGTGTACTCTAAGAGTGAGGTGGATCATGCCAATCACCTTCTCATTATGTTGTATACCCTGAAGGATCAGTAGTTTAATTACAAAAGTGTTTAGTCGGTAATTACAGAAGGTTTGTGGAAAGTTTATCTTCCATTATTTCCCCATTGCTAAAGTTGTCTCTGAAGAAGGTGAAGTTTTTGTGGTTTGATATGTGCGAGGGTAGCTTTGAGAAGCTGAAAGATTGTTGACTTCAGCTCCGGTCATGACTTTTCCTGAAGAAATCGTGGGATTTGTCGTCTATTGTGATGCATCTAGAGTTTGTTTAGGTTGTGTTTTGATGCAGCATGGTAAGATGGTTGCTTATTCCTCTAGATAGTTTAAGGTTCATAAGAAGAACTATCAAACTCATGAATTTGAGTTGTTAGTCATTGTGTTCACATTAAGAATCTGACATCACTATTTGTATGGATCCCATGTTGATATCTTTTCTAATCATATGATCCTGTAGTACGTATTCACCCAGAAAGAGCTAATCTAAAGCAAAGAAGGTGGCTTGAGTTGCTGAAGGACTATGATATGATCCTTCACTACCTTCCAGGTAAAGGTAACATGGTTGCTAATGCTCTTAGCAGGTTATTAATGGGTAACATATCGTACATAGGGAAGGATAAGAGGGAATTTATGAAGGATATTCACCTCATGGATATCTTTGGAGTTCTTCTCTTTGACTCTGGGGATGGTGGTGTATTTTGAAATGGGTGGCACAATCATCTCTTAGTTTTAAAATAAAGAAGAATCAAATATTAGACCCACTATTTAAGAAGGTCAAGGATTATTTGGAAAGCAAAATGTGATGGCCTTTGAGATGGAAGTGATAGCATCTTGAGGTACCAAGGGAGGTTGTGCATTTCTAATATTGATAGGTTTTGGGGCAGGATTTTTGCGAGGCCTATGAATCATTGTATAGGGTTCATTCAGGTTCAACAAAGATGTATCATGATATCTAGGATATGTATTGGTTGGATAATATAAAATAAGACAGAGCCATGTTTGTGACTAAGTATAAGGTCTGTCAGCAAGTGAACGTAGAGCACGTGAGACCTAGTAGGCTAATCCAATAGATTGAACTACTGGTGTGGAAATAGGAGATATTTAATATGAATTTCATTATCGGTCTTCTACAGGTGTGTAATTAGTATGCCTCCATTTGGGTCATCGTGGATAATATGACTAATTCTACTCACTTCTTGCTTGTATGGACTAATTATTCTACTGAGGTCTATGCAAATTTATTCCTTTAGGTGGTCGTAAATTCACATGGTGCACCTGTCTCATTTATTTTTTATTGTGGTACTTAGTTCTCATTACATTTCTGGTGCTCTTTTCAATGTGTTTTAGGTACTAAAGTGATCCTTACTACCTCCCTTCACTTCTCAGAGGATGGGCAAGCAGAAAAAACCACTCATGCTTGGGAAGGTATGATGCGAGCTTATGTAATCGACTTTGGTGGTAGTTGGTATGACGACTTTCCCCTTATTGAATTTTCCTATATTAATAGCTACCATTCTAGTATTAGTACGAAAATATTTGAGACATTCTAAGGTAGGAGGTTTAGATCTCTAATTGGGTGGTTCGAGGTTGGTAAGGTGGAGATGTTTTGCCCAAATTTGGTTCACCTAGATATGGAAAAGGTAAAGGTAATCCGAATAGGATTAAGAATTCCCAAAGTTTCCAAAAGTCTTATGGGGATATAAGGTAAACAAAGTTGGAGTTTGAGGTTGGAGATTTATTATTCTTGAAGGCATCTCCCATGAAGGGAGTAATGTAGTTTAGAAAGAAGGGGAAGCTCAGTCCCTGATATGTTAGCCCGTACATAGTTTAGAGAAGGGTTAGTAATGTTACATAGGAGTTGGAGTTTTCCTCTTGCATGAGTTCCATTCAATTGGTATTCCACGTGTCCATGATACGAAAATGTGCGGGTGATTGATCATTGGTAGTTACCTTGAAGAACATTGGTAGTTCAGATTCTTTGTCCTATAAGAAGGTCCCGGTAGGGATCTTGGATCGGCAAGTTCGTCGGTTGTGGATGAAGGAAGCGGCTTCGGTAAAGGTTCTATTGCGGAACCAAAAGTTTGAGGAAGCTAGTTTGGAAACCGAGGAGGACATGAAGTCCAAGTTTCCGTTTCTATTCCCCATTATGGAAATTCATACCTGAGGTATGTGTATATTCCTAATATCTATGTTTTCTATTTTTCTTAAAGAAAAGGATGATTTCTTTTGCATCATTGTTTTCTAACATAGTAAAAGGTAAGAGTAGAAGTATATGAAGTCCACTCATGCTTGTGTTTCCTTGACCCATCATTCGAGGATGAATGATCCTAAGGGGGAGACTGAAATACCCCAAGCTTGGTCCAATAAAAATTCCATTAGAATTAAGACCTCTGCCCTATAGAAGACTCGCCATATGAGTCGTATGGTTTCCTTAAATGTGTAGGGACCCAAGTCATGACCAAACCACTGTGTAACTGGCTAGATTTTTCTCTTAGTATGAGTGACTCACTACGAGTTGTGAGACTATATCACGAGTGGTAGGATTAAGTCGTATGTTGTCCTTTTTCAATCCCTTTGGATTCTATCTTGGGTACGACTAGACTATATGATTTGTATCATCAAGTCACAAGTTTGGATCATAGATTTGTAAGATGGATAGTGTGTAGGTATCCAAATCACTTTCTAGGATGTGATTATGGCTACGATTCATACGATGGGGTGACGAGTCAATGCGTTATCTCGTAACCAAGAACGACTTTTAACAACTTTAATTTGTTGCACTTTGGACATTTCTCACTCAAAACCCTTAATCCCCCATGTCCATATAACATTTTTTGGTTATTCATTCCACAATTTAAAATATTAAATACCCTCTTTACTCTCTCTAAATACTATCAAGTAACATTGTCTAGGGTTTCTCCAAAGTAATCATCTAAGTGTTCAAGACTTAATTTCTCTCCGTGAATCTTTGTATTTTAGGCATGTGACTCTTCCCTCATTGTTACTTTACTAAAATCATATGTTTAAATTATTTTTCATGAATCATTAATGGTGGTTTTGAAACCAAGGTTGACGGGTTTGAATGGATATCATTGAATATTGTTTTCAATTGTTCAAATTCTTATTATGCATGTTTATTTTTGGTTTTGTACACGTGGATGCATAGGAGTGGTGATTTAATTTAGGTGTCATGGTTGAACACCAAATTTGATGATTTTGGCTTCGATAATGGCATGCCCTCAACCTGTTTATGAAATTGTCAATGAGAATGAAATTGTCACAAAGTTTAAATTGTGTTTTGAACTAAGGCTTTGGTATAAGAATGTTAATAATTGATGAATGACTTTGAAAGGGACTTGGTGGCCATAAATCAAAGTAAACTAAAAACTAAGGGATTGGGTTGTATAATGGGTTCGAGTCCCAATATGATAAATTGATTGATGTTTTTTTAAACTGGTTTTGGGTCCCAAATTTATGTAGTAATTATCTTGGAATGTTGTGCACTTGTAAGTCAGGTTGGTATGATGCTACCAATGCATTGACTCTGTGGATAAACTGAATTAATAATCACAATTGAGCAATGAATGTTTTAAATTGGGCTTTAAAGTGGGATGTGTAGCCAAGCGGTATAAGTGGAGATCCCGATGGACTAACACCAAAAATTTCTCTAGCCGTTGCAGGTGTATAAGTGACTAGGAGGTTTGAGTCCTCCAAACTGAATATATGAATAGGAGGTTCATGTCCCCCATATTTTATATATTGGGGCTTATGTCTCCTTGACTATGCCGGGAGATTTGAGTTGCCTATAAATGCATATAAGGATATGGATATAATCTGGTTCATGTGGCAACACACTATAAGGCCCTTCCATCTAGGGGAGAGATAGGCCTATATAGCCCATGGGTGCCTTTTTTTTATGATAAAAATACACAACCCATGTTATGGTTTTCAAATTTCATGCCAAACCTTATTCCCTACCCAGCATGTGGTGTTATATATGTATATGTATTTCATATGATATTGTTCAATTAATGTTGTATTGTTTTGAACTATTATCATGGAATTATATTGTTCCTATATACCTAAGTTACATGCTAATGCTCCAACCGCTAACCATCTTGAAATGTTGTATCCCCACGCAGTGCATGAACTGGCTATATTTCCACCTTTCTTGCTTAGTAAATTGGTTTTGGGATCAGCTAGCGAGTCGGATTGAAGTGGTGAGCTTCCTTCCTTTGGAAGATTTGATTTCGTATTGTAGTTTTTTTTTACGTTTTGACTATCCCTTGGATATTAGTTTTGGCTATTGTCGGGGGAATGTCCCAACATTTTATTAAGTTTCAATTTGGTAGAGGCTATGTCGGACTACTGTGAACTTCGGTGGTTTGGTTGATTGTGTTGGTGACGAAAAATTTTCTGGTTACCAATAATTGGTTTAGACATATCATGAATCATCCTTGGTTTTGTTATGCACTTTTTTTTATATATTTTGAATTCATTTGACAATTGAGGGCATTATGTTGGTTCGGTTAGGTAAAAAGGGTGATCTCCGATCCATGTGGGACTTGAGACGCCCATCATGGACAGGGCCTGGTTTGGGTCATGACAAGGTAGCTACTTGGCTTGTATTTTCTTTAGCCATTAAATGAGAAGTGTCCTACTCCATAGTTTCACGAACATCATGTGTAAATGGCGGATTCAATGTAGTTAGGTCATTATGAACCCATTCCTATAGGGTTCGTTAATTATAAGCTTCTTATCACTAAATATTATGATTCTATGATAAGGTACATTAAAGCTTTGGATTAGTTGGAATTAGGGGATTTCCTTAACGCTGAGTACTAGGCATACACTATCACGTGAAATAGGAATCATATAAACCCACAAATCAACAAACTAAACCAACAACTTCAATAAACTCAATCAATTAATTTGTAATTGTATTCCCCAACAACGGCGCCAAAATTTAATGTTGCCCAAATTTCACCTCTAAGAAAGTATAAAGTGATCATTAATCAAATATAGAACACAACTATGTTAGCGTTAATCCCATAAGGTATAGTCTGAATTTCTATCAAGATCTTGTTGATGTAATTGGAATTTGTGTAAATTAGAAAACGGGGTTTTATAACAATTAGAGTAACAATAATCATGGTTCGGTTGTTAGGGTTGTAATCAATATGATACGGGTTGTAGCATTGGATACCCCTAACTTCATAAATCCACAAAACTATTCATAGTTGTCAAACTATCTCAATAACCTAACAGTCTCTCAACCTTGTTTTGGGTGAATTTAACCCATCTTCTCTCGGTGTAAGAGCATCGCCTTACTAACCCTTATTTTATGATTTCATATTAACTACCTCATCTGAATCTCAAGTTAATTGGAGGAAGGTTGATAGATTCAAATTACTCATGTTAAATTCTTTTTCTAATATCTACCTCTCTCTAAAGCAATTATCTAATATGGGTGAGTTCCTAATATTTGTGACCATTAGAAAAGCAATCAAAGCGAAGGATATAGTAATCAATGCAGGAATACTAGTCTAGTATGACTTTTCTGTAAATCTAGTTTGTTAATCCATCAGGGTTCCCAAAACCCTAGTTACGTGGTTTTTCTACTCATGGTTTTAAGATCAAAAAAATATTACATAGATGAAAGAATGATGATGAACTTACAAAGAAAAAGATGAAAAACTCAAAATATCAATTCAATTATAAACCCTAAAAGAGAGGAATAATAATTCAAAGATCAATAATTTATCTTAGAACTCAAAACAATGTAAAAAGTATGTTAATTTCCTAAATTGATCATAAAATATACAAGAACTATTTATAGATACAAAACAAAACCTATCCTAAATACTGCAGGAAATGGGTTAACAACAACTTACGATTCATGGGTTGAGTTGTAGGTAAAACCCATGAATCGTGCCTTAGTCTCGTGGAAATAAGAGGAAACTTCAAACTTTCAAAACCTCAACTCATGATGGAAACTCATGATTAGTAGGTACAACCTATTAATCATAGATAACCTCATATGAATCAACCTCAACTCACGATGGCTACTCACCATTAGTAGGTAGAAACTACGAGATATCGGTAGCCTCGCAGAAATCAAACCCAACATTCATCTTTAGAATATCAACTTACTAATGCTACTCACAATTCGTAGGTACTTCCCATGAGTCATAGGTTTGACCAAGGGTTACCATTTTAGCAACTCTTAATCCATTTTTCAAAATATTTTCTCCGAACATTATTTTCTACAAGATCAATACAAACACAGATCACATGTAATAATAATACCTAAGTTCTTACATGTTTTTCTTATTTTAAACAAAAAAAAAATGTCATAACCTTGGCACATTAGTGTACCTGATAAAATACATATATAGAGAATGTCGTACAAATTAATTAAAATACAAATATACAAATCTTGTGATATCGAAGTGACAATAAAACCCTAAGTGGCCTGAGTCGGTCCCATATCCTCTGTCTTATTCGTTGCCTTATCATGATAGATATTAGGCTTAGGAGAGGCCACTCTAAACATCCTCTAGCCATAGACATTCCTCATGTCTACCCTCTATCTTTAACCTTGCCGCAACCCCTACCTTAACTTCTAACTTGGGCTCGAACAATGCATGTTGGATCAACATCCTTAAGTAATCCAGATCTACTCCTTACTATCTATGTAAAAGAGTGTAATACAATTATAGAATACTGCACATGAACAAGACACTCAAATAAGTTAGAGAATTTTTCCTAAAAATAACCTACAATCTAATGAAGATACATATGGACGTCAATGTATAGATCTGCGAGACCCTATAATACATCCCACTCTTTTACATATGATACCAATGAGCCATGCACTTTAAAATTAAT